>NC_090649.1:465427483-465525738 GCF_040937935.1 Hyperolius riggenbachi | reverse complement strand
GTGGACATACTGTACATCAACCTACTTCCTCTTTTGGTGGCCATTTTGTTTGTTTATAAACAAACTTTTTAAAACTGTTTTTAACCACTTTTAATGCGGCGAGGAGCGGCGAAATTGTGACAGAGGGTAATAGGATATGTCCCCTAACGCACTGGTATGTTTACTTTTGTGCGATTTTAACAATACAGATTCTCTTTAAGGATAGTGTGAGGCCCTCTAGAATTCTTTCCGATTTTGAGGAATCACCAGCTAATGAAAGCCTATAGTGGTGATTCCACAGGAGCGATTGTGATTTGCCAAAATTGCGATCACGGTGTCTGCAGAATTTTCAGAGCGATTTTATGCGGGGAATGCAGGGCCCACCCAGAATCACACTCCCTAAAATCATTCTGGAAATCACGGATTTTAATGCAGAAAACGATTTTTTTTTATTTAGTTGGTCCCAGTCCTAAAGCTCATCTGAAGTGAAGAGGATATGGAGGCCATATTTATTTCCTTTTAAAAATTAACAGTTGCCTGGCTGCCCGGGGGGAGGGGTTAATGTTAGGTGCCACCAGAGGGAGTTAGGTGTAGGCGTCGGTATTGGAGGGTTCTGTGTAAAAGTAGGGTTAGGTTTAGCCATAGTAAAATATCGGTATAGATTACCAATATTTTACTATTGGAATCGATTAGTAGAATATAGGTAATTTTAGCAATAGAGTACTAGCAGCAATTCCCTGTGGCCTATCTTCCAGACACCCTTTTTTCATGTATGCGGCCCCAGCCCTAATAGAAATTTTAAAGTGATTTTGCTTTTTTCTACTTGGTAACGAATCACAAATCGCTCCAAAAATTCTACATGCTTTTGTGAATGCGTTTCACTGTCTGTGTTTTCGCTGTGATGTACTCGTCACAGAAAATTAGCATATCTGTCGGCCTGATCTTGCAGAAGACTGGGAGTGCACAGCATAAGTGAAAACAATGTCAGGACTGTTCTAGAGTGGAAGAGAGAAAATATGGTGCAACTGCAGTTATGATAGAAACAGGAAATCCCTCATAACGGAAGCAGCAGAGCAAGATACAAGCCTCAGCCAGCTGTAACCATAGAGGAAGAAGGCTATACAGGCTGACAAACATACTGTGCAGAGACACTTCTCGCTGCAAGCACCTGCTCATCATACAGGAAGCAGCCAACCATCAGCTGCAAGTAGCAATGGGGCTGACATACATTGACATTCTCCCTTCCTGTGCACTGACGTAAGAGTGAGACAGTCTGATATTTCTTGTGTGGTAGTTCTGTGTGCTCTCACGAAGATAAACAATACAATACAGGTAGTCCCTGGGTAACAGTTGAGATTGGAAAAAGATTATAGAAAAAAAACAAAAAAACAATTGAGATTGGGACTGTGGGTTAGTTCTTAATCTGAATCTGTCCATAAGTCGAAACACTGTGCCATCTCTGTCCCCTGTACCTGCTCTATGTCCTCTGTGATGAATTCATCATACTCACGCAAGTTAGCGCTCATAAACTTGCTCCGGGGTTTCCCTTAAGTTTTTGTGTTTCTGAGTGTTCTGCAGGAAATGTCTTGTTTAGCAGACAGGGGACCATCAAGCCTTAAAATCCTTCCTGCACTGTGTTAAATGAGAAAATAGATACTCTGACCACCCTTCAAAATGAATGGGCCTCCCTGGTATTTCCCACTGCCACTTGTGATGATTTGCTCAGCTGCCTGTGCAGGCAGGCAGCCTTTTGACCATTGTGTAGGTTTGCATGCTGCAGGACTCTGGAAAGAAGAGCTTCTGTCAGTTTTGCAGCTTGTGCTTGCAGAGGAATTTGCATACGTTGTCATTCAAATTGCCTGGCCACATTTATTGGAGGCGTGTACTATAAGTACTATGTCTTTCCCACAATGCTTCGCTGGTCATAAGGATTTCGTCCTATGTAACACTCCTGGTGGGGTGTCAGCCTTACTCTCTGTTTGAAGATCAGCTTAGAGTAATTCCTGGAAACTGTGCTAGGCAGATTTCCCTAGTGCAGTTAGGATTGTTTATCTGTTTTATTTGTCTGTTGTGATTGTCCTGTCCCAGCGGTGGTCGAAAGGAAGTCGTTCTGATCTCTGTTCTTGGAGCATAGCTGGTGCAGCGGTTGCTACCAGCTATCTCTTCTGCCTCTCTGGATCGCGCTAGCCACTTTTCACTAGCGATGTGGATCCTTCTGTTCTGTCTCCTGGGATCGCGCTAGCCACTTTTCGCTAGCGCTGTGGATCCTTCTGTTCTGTCTCCTGGGATCGCGCTAGCCACTTTTCACTAGCGATGTGGATCCTTCTGTTCTGTCTCCTGGGATCGCGCTAGCCACTTTTCGCTAGCGCTGTGGATCCTTCTGTTCTGTCTCCTGGGATTGCGCTAGCCACTTTTCGCTAGCGCTGTGGATCCTTCTGTTCTGTCTCCTGGGATCGCGCTAGCCACTTTTCGCTAGTGCTGTGGATCCTTCTGTTATACAATTTAGAAAATAGATTTTATTTCTGAAATCTTGTATTTTTAATTTGGGTTTACTTTAAATTCAGAATGGATTCTTGTGTGGTTTATGAGAAGCTAACTAGTATTTTGAGGGATACCTATAAGAAATTTGAGAGAACCTGGGATCCCTGGATTCAACTCGAACACCCCTTGCTGGAGAACGCCTTGATTGCTAGGCTGTGAGATGGGCCCTTTCAATTTTTATTCTGTACTTTCTAGTTATTCTATATTATTTATCTTTCTCTTTCCTGTGCTTATTTCTTCCCTTCTCCTTTCCTTCATTATCTCAGCTTAACTCTTGGCAGAGGTCCTGCCCACCTTTACCATGCAGACCTCCATGGCTCCTTTTCTTTGCCCTTCCTAGACCGGTTCCCTCGCCTCCTTTGATCCATGCTCCAGATAGTTGGTTAAAATCCTTCCAGCAGTTACCTCTCCCTCCCCTAAACACTGTTCTGGTTCTAATTGTTATGTAAAGTTTTTTTTTCTTGTTGTTATTGCCTCCCACAGCTGTTTATGATATTGTTTATACACATTTTGGGCCCTCATACTCATTGCTGCTCAACAATGATTAATAGTTTATATATTTAACGTTTAACAGACTCTAATGTTTATCTTTTGCTGAAAGCTGTGACTGTGCAATGTTACCTTTTTATTCCTTGCTTTTTGAGTTACGTTATGTGATAACCCTGTTCTCATTCACGGTTCTTTAATTTTGTATGAAAAAAAAAAAAACCCCAATAAAATATTTGAAAACAAAAAAATCCTTCCTGCAACAATCTAGCTGAGAGAATAGGCTGGCACTAGGTTAGGGCCCGTACACACCTCGCAATTTTCCAACGATTTTCCAGATGACCGGCAATTTGATCGTCGAGCGGTCGTGTCCGCGATCTCGTGACTTGGGTACAGGCCTGCGATCATGTGAACGTTGTTTAGCGTTGTACGTTGATAATGGCCATCAGAGCGGATCGGATCTTTACGATCCCCAATGACTCCTGAGCAAAGTACTGCAACCACTTGAAGTGTACCAGTGCTGAAAAAAAATAAAACGTTTTATACATACCTGGGGCTTCCTCCTGCCCCATCCACACGGATCGCTCCCACCCGCCGCCATCTGCAGCTTCGGGAACCGGGTCCCGTCACTTCAGCCAGTCACAGCCAGTCTACGCAGGAGAAGTGCACCCTCTACATATCTCTCCAACAGCTGCCGGTGAGATACGCAAAGAGCGCACTTCTCTTACACCAGACTGGCTCCGACTGATGGAAATGATGGGACCCAGGTCCCAAAGCTGCAGACAGAGGAGGACGTTGGCGTGGGAGTGAAGGAAGAAGCTCCAGGTATGTATAAAACTTTAAAAAAAAATTCAGCTCTGAGTCCCTTTAAAGTCTCGTTCGCACCCGTCATGTGCCGTCGCGCATACCTGCTGGCAGGCGGAGGGATCGGGGAGCGCTTGTTGTCGTGGGACATCGCTGTGATCCACCTTCCTTTGTCGCGAGGTGAGTATTCAGCTTTAGAGCATGGTTAAAAGGCTTACTGATAAGCACTTACCAGCAGAGGCATAGCTATGGGTGGGTAAGGGGGTACATATGTCCCCAGGCGCAGCGCTGTGAGGGCGCTCAGCACAGCTGCTGCACCCCCATGCAAGTGAGAGGCAGCTTGCTGGCTGCCCGAAGTGCCCCTGCTCCTCTCCCTGCTTCTGCAGAGGAGTGCAGAAACGTTACAGCAGCAGAATGGGAGCAAATTGGAGCACATCTGGCTGTCTTGATGGGGGAAGGGGACACATCTATCTATGGGGGAAGGGGACACATCTATCTATGGGGGAAGGGGACACATGTGGCTATCTAAACAGCATTTGTCCATTCTGTCTGCACCCATGATGACCATGCCCACATTCTGACACGTGTCCATGCCCATTTTGTCCGGGTGGGGCACAAAAACTGTCTTTGTCCTCGGGTGCTGAAAACCATAGCTCCGCCTCTGCTTACCAGCTCAACATCGCAAATCACTTTCTCCTGACAGATGAAAAAAAGCCACCAAGAGGGTCAGAGGGAGAGGGAATTTGATGTCCACTTGCTTTAAACTAGTAGTAATTAATAACAGTTTTCTATCAGAATTCTATATTTTCATTTATGTCAACCGCACGAAAACAGGTGGGACCATCACTGGTTAAAAAATGAACACCCCAAACGTACAATCAATGCGGTAGCACCTTCTGCTTCAGAGATAAGGTTTCTGTGTTACAAAACATAACTACAGAGTACTTGATATGTATAAATCGAGAGATCATAGAAGTCATAATTTGGTGTCATGTTCACTGGCGGATACGGTACGTCAGGGAATTATGATATATTTTCATACTGTAAACTGATTTCTCTCACTAATGAGAGGAGCGGAACTGTATCAGCTGTCAGGGTCTGCCCATCCCCCCCCCCCCCCCCCCCCCCCGGTTAAAAGTCTGGACACATAGGCTGTCAATGTTCTTTTAGTGCTGATCCATCCACCTCTGGATCCATCTGCTAGCTGATTGGACTCGGCTCAACTCCTTTTTTACTTTGGACAATTAACAAAATAACTTTCTATCATCTTCCTGGACTTATAATCAAAAGGACATGGTAATTCTATAGACTACACAATAGAAAGCTAAACTTACATGTATGTACACAGTAGGGAGAAATGGCAGCACATCCAAAACCAGGTTGCATCTGAAATATGGAACTCTTTGCTTCTAATGTTCTATTCATTATCCGTACTACACATACAATTCATTAAATCATACGTTTCTTTGTCGCTTCAGGTTGAAACAGTCCCAGAGTATGGATTTATACCAGCGAGATCGCCAAAGTGCCTTTCACTGTATTGCACCTCCCTTTTCCTCTATAATAGCAGATAGGTTAGTCCACACATCAACTCACACTTGATGTAGTAGTTTTCAATCGCAAAGGCATATAAAGCACATAGCAGCAAGCGTGGCATAAGATGGTTAGTGGAGTAAAGGGGAGGAGCAATACAGCGAAAGGCACTTTTGTGATCTTGCTGGTATAGATACATACTTTGGAACTGCTTCTACCTAATAGTAAGAACATCTGTGACAGGGCCCCTTAAAGGACATCCGAGGTGAAATTAAACTGATGAGAAAAACAATTGTATCTAATCCTCCCTCTCCTAAAAATAACTTTTTTAGCTATCCCACAGCTTTATTTTATATCTAAATCTAGTTTTTAAGTTTTTCCTTTCTCATTGTCTTTACTCAATGACACCTTCATTGAAGTATGCCAGAGCTCAAAGCTATGAATTATTGGCCCTTTTTATCTCTTTCCTGCTCCAGGAAGCCATTTACAGACAGAAAACTATTTTATGGCTGTAATTACTTATTAGTGAGGGTTATGCTATAGTCTGACCCGGATATAAACTGTCACTTGCATAGCCGATGTTTAACTCTTTCAGGCATAGAAAGAAAAAAAAGGAACACAGCTTAGTTATTTGTGTGTTTGGCACTGTCCATACACGTCTATCTCATCATGTCACATTTCACCTCGGTTGTCTTTTAAGATAAGCTGTGAATGCACCATTTTGCATCCGGCATGAGTGCGAACCTAGCCTTATTCCTACACCTAAATCAACACCTTGAATGAAACTTTTAACTCTGGCAGTGATTTAGCTAACAGGGTTCTGTTGATTTACAGCATTTTTATTGTACTAGCTTGGAGCCGTTAGAAGTATTCGACTCCTCTGTTTAAAGATCACGAATGTACAATAGAACACGGAAATGAAACCAGCCTTGGATTGGGAAACATTTATAACTCAATTCTTTTCAAATGAGGTGTTACCAGGCCTGGAAACTGCAGAGTCACGGCTGTATTACACCAGTAACCTGCAGTGCTCTCACCAAGGACATCTGGATTCTCAGTGATTTGGCAACGGCTGTGCTGTTGGCACAAGGTGTCTGCACTGAGGTGAAACCTCAGGAACTTATCGGGCTTCTCAGCATTTCAAAAACCTACACAGGTGTCTACTTAAAGAGAACCCGAGGTGGATCTTCTGGGGGCAGATGGGCCACAGAGGCTTATCCTCTGCCTAATGATATGGCTCTGTCCCCCCCCAACCGCTGCTCTTTGCCCCCCCTCGCTATAGCCCCCTGAGTTTAGCGACAAGATTTGACGCGAACTCGGAGGTAAACACGGGGGAGGAATTCCCTGATCTGATTTAAATATAAAATAAAACTGTGGGTATCTTAAAAAGTCATTTTCTTAGGAGAGGGAGGATAGATACCGTTGTTTATCTCATCAGTTTATTTTCACCTCGGATGTCCCTTTAAAAAGAAACTGAGAAATCACACGTACATAAGTATTCACTGCCTTTGCTCAATAGTTTGTCGATGCACCTTTGGCAGCCATTACAGCCTCAAGTCTTTTTGAATATGATGCCCCAAGCCTGGCACACCTATCCCTGGCCAGTTTCGTCCATTCCTCTTTGCAGCACCTCTCAAGCTCCATCAGGTTGGATGGGAAGCGTTGGTGCACAGCTATTTTAAGGTTGTCCTGAAGTCACTCCTTTGATATCTAGGTCATGTGCTTAAGGTCATGATCCTACTGAAAGATGAACTGTTGCCCCAGTCTGAGTTCAAGAGCGGTCTGGAGCAGGTTTTCATCCAGGATGTCTCTGTAAATTGCTGCAGTCATCTTTCCCCTTATTCTGATTATTCTCCCAGTTGAAAAACATACCCACAGCATTATGCTGCCACCACCATGCTTCACTGTAGGGATGTTATTGGCCTGGTGATGAGAGGTGCCTGGTTTCCTCCAAACATGATGCTTTCTCATCAGACCAGAGAATTTTGTTTCTCATAATCTGAGAGTCCTTCAGGTGCCTTTTGGCAAACTCTGGCGGGCTGCCACGTGTCTTTTACGAAGAAGTGTCTTCCATCTGGCCACTGTACCATATAGGCCCGATTGGTGGATTGTTGCAGAGATGGTTGTCCTTTTGGAAGGTTCTTCTCCCTCCACAGAGGACCTCTGACAGAGTGACCATCAGGTTCTTGGTCACCTCCCTAAGGCCCTTGTCCCTCAATCGCTCAGTTTAGATGGCCGGCCAGCTCTAGGAAGAGTCCTGGTGGTTTTGAACTACTTCCACTTACGGATGATGGAGGCCACTGTGCTCATAGGGACCTTCAAAGCTGCAGAAATGTTGTATAGACTTTATATACTGTACATATCTCTAATGCCTGGTACACACCATTTCCCGACAGATAGATGGGTTGAAACGATTATTTCAGACAGGTCCTATCTGATTCCCAATCGTTTTTCTAATTCGATATTACGAACACTTCTATACATGATCGATTTAACCCGTCTGACAGGAAATTGCATGGTGTGTACCAGGCATTAGGGTCCTTTTACACTTAATCAGTTGCTCTCAGTTATAACTGAAAGGACAACGGATTTTCAAAGTAATGCCCATGTTTTCCTATGGCATAGATCCCACTATACGCATTTTAAAGTACCCATGAGGGCCATGACCTCGTTTATAAATAACATGATTTTAATGCTTTCTTTTATGAGCTGTGCTGTGACATAAGAGTCACAGCACCATCCTCTCCCTTTAGCGCCCCCACCGCAGAAGGGGAGGGAGGAAGTATCAGTACTTCCACCCCTCTGCCCGTTCTCAGGATGCCCCCTCCACTTGCCGCTCATAGTTTCTATATGCACAGCGCAATGGGGAGCTGTGCCGTGTGCGATCTTGAGGTAATTTAGCTCAGAACGATAGTGTACACTATACACAGCTATTACAGATACAGCTATTAGTACACTATCATTCTGAGCTAAATTACCCCAAGACCACACACAGTGCGCTGTGCAGATAGGAACTAATAGTAGCAAGTGGAGGGGGCGTTCCTGAGGATGTGCAGAGAGGAGGAAGTACTGCCAGTTCCTCCCTGCCCATCATCGACATTCTGCTCCCGTTGAATATTTTGGCTGAGTAGAACGGGGGACTAAAGTGGAGGAAGGTGCTGCGATTTGTGTCACAGCACAGCTAATAAAAAAACATTAAGGGCCCATTTCCCGAATACGCAGTTTCCCCGCAGGCAAATCGCGTGGGGAATCTCTGCCACAGGAAACAATGGCGTCACCGGCCGAATCGCTTGCCCTATTGATTTGGCCGACATTGCCATCTGTTTCTGTGCGGGAGGCTGTGAATCCCATAGCCGTACATGGCACGGCTGCTGAGATTCGTCTGCGTCCCCGCAGACCAGGAAATGCCGCCGTGTGTCATGAAGCCGTGTGGAAACGGGTCCTAACAGTATGCAATTTTAAAGCGAGGTCAGAGGTACTTTAACCGAAAGCTTTTTCACAATACACTGCTAAGGAAAGGTAAAACGCATCAGTTTTTTAGTATATAGTGTAAAAGAGGACTTTGTTGCAGAGACGAGCAACAAAAATTGATGCGTGGGATGGAAGGTCTCACTTATCGAGAAAGGTTAGATAAACTGGGTTTATTTAGTCTAGAGAAAAGACGCCTTAGAGGGGATCTAATTAACATGTATAAATACATCAGAGGGCAATATAATACCTTGGCGGATGAGCTTTTTGTCCCTAGGCCTTCTCAAAGGACTAGAGGACATGATCTGCGCATGGAGGAAAAACATTTTAGCCATTTATTTAGGAAAGGGTTCTTTACAGTTAGAGTGATTAAGATGTGGAATGCATTGCCACAGGAAGTCGTTATGGCAAACTCTATACCTGCATTTAAAGGGGGCTTAGATGCTTTCCTTGCGTTGAAAGACATCCATGGCTACAATTGCTAGGTAATGCCTAATGATGTTGATCCAGGGATTTTATCTGATTGCCATCTGGAGTCGGGAAGGAATTTTTCCCTTTAGGGGCTAATTGGACCATGCCTTGTAAGGGTTTTTTCGCCTTCCTCTGGATCAACAGGGATATGTGAGGGAGCAGGCTGGTGTTGTACTTTATACTGGTTGAACTCGATGGACGTATGTCTTTTTTCAACCAAAATAACTATGTAACTATGTACTACAAGGAACGACGAGTCCGTCGGACCCTCCCGCTGGGCGGGCGTTCCAGCGATAGTAGAGCGTGTGTACAGTCTGTCTGCAGACTGATAACACTGTTTCTGAACGATCCGCTGAGCGGATCGTTCAGAAACAGCCTTATCAGTCTGCAGACAGACTGTACACACGCTCTACTATCGCTGGAACGTCCGCCCAGCGGGAGGGTCCGACAGGCCCGTCGTTCACTGTAGTACAGCGTGTGCACGAGCCTTTTAGGGTTATATTTAGCCGATCTACACTTTCCAGAGAATTCTCACAAGAGATGTTAATTACACAGGAAGAGGAGACAGAAGTACAGAGCAGAGATTTCATGCAAGGCTGAGGTGTGAATGCAACACCAGCTGATGATTGCTGTCTCAGTGTCATCTATTGTCTGGAAAGTGGTGAATGTTCCTCAGATGAAAGTAGGAAGTTTTGACTACAGCCGAGATTTGGTTTCTGAAGCTCAAATCTCCATCGATTATAACACCAAAGATGCGCACACAAGGTCGGAGCTATTTATGTCTGAATTCCCTATCCTGATTGTTTATTTAGAATCAAGCTGTTTCAATGCCAAGTGCTGGACTTGGATTCCCTGCTAGAATCTATTGACAATTGATGTGCAGTGTATGGTAAGAATCGTTGTTTCCTTCTGACTCGACTCTCTTCAGAAAGAGATCTATTCTTTTGGTCCATTGAGAGAAAATCTATAAAGGCACCCATAGGTCTACAGATTTTGGTGGCCAATCGACCAATAGAAAGCAAACTCAAAAAAAGACAGAGCCAACAGTATAATCGCAGGCAGATTCCCGACCGATTTCGGCATGAAATCTTTTGGCAATCAGCCTCGTCGTCCCCTGCCACTGCAACCCCCCGATGTCCCTGCATTAATACCTTACCTACACTCTATGTGGACTCCTCTTCCGGGTTCGCAAGCCCTTAGGGCCTGTACACACTGCTGCACTTGCGCTGTTTTTAAAATCACATGCAATTTTTAAGTCACAAAGCCTTCATGAAAATAGAAAAAAAATCGCATTGCACCAGTGTGTACAGGTCTTTACAATTTTCATGATTTTTCAAAAGACCTTGCGATTAAAAAACGCATGCGATTTTAAAAGCGCCGCAGTGTGTACAGGCTAGTGATGGGTCGTTCGCGAACGAGCGGCTCTTTGCTGCGAACGACAAGAGCCGATTCCCAATTTGAGGCGAGCCGGTGCCTCAGCCACCCCACATAGCCCTGCTTTGGTCTGTAATAAAGGGCACTGAGGCATGCCGGGAGATGTAGTCCTCCTCTTGCAGCTTGTAGGAGTGTATGGGGCAGAGCAGAGCAGCAGGAGGGATTGCCCCAGTCAGAGAAGCAGTCTGGAGTTGTCATGGAGATGGGGGCAGGGCTTTTACTCCGATTCTGAGCGGTGTCTAGTGATATTTAATGAAGAGCCGATTCAGAGCCGTAATAGCCGGCTCTTTAATGGGAGCCGATTCAGAAGAGCCGATTCTCTGAGAAGAGCCGGAATTCCCATCACTAGTACAGGCCCTTAGTGTTACTTGTACACTAGGGGCGACAGCGGATGGGCATTTCCAGTGCGTTCGTCATTCAATTATCGCAATAGATCGAGCATGTCGGCCCGATATCTTATAGCCTGTCCAATCGATACATTTGACCAATTTCGAACCAAAATTGATTGAATTGTTGATCGCCAATGTGCTTGATGACACCGATTTTCATCCATTTTGATGATAATTATCAAATCGGATGGTCAAATCAGCCACCAAATCTACAGATGTTTGGGTACCTTAACCTTTTTGCTTAGTTATCAGAAAAAAAATAAAAACAAAGTGTATTTACACACCCTATTCTGCTCTTCACACAGCAGTATTGTATGCAATAGAGTATAGCCTACATCTAATGCATGCTATGCCTTCTGTCTCTGTATTGTTATAGTAAACTGTTATAGTAAACCTCTGGCTATGGTAAAACTCGATACTCAGCAAATGCACCTGGACAAATGTATGAAACATTCTGATATAGTTAACTTCTGATATAGCAACGCTCGGTATAATTCAGCTACAAGAGAACATTTGTGATTACCCACAATGCACCACTACTGAATATGCAAATTATCTCTTTTCGCCCCTGTAAGCCAGGCAAGCATCCAGAGCCTCTGGTGTATAGCAAGCCTACACTACTCTGTTGTACTGGTCCAAGCCCTATCCCATACAGCCATATCAATCCCTGCCATGTACTGATGAGGGCCAAAAGCCCAAAACAGGCTGTCTATATGTGGGAATGATGAGCCCGTTTCGGGTTTTTAGGTCTCTTTTATCCCTCTTCCTAGTGGTTTGGGTCACCCTGAACTGCTTGGTTACTCTGTTCTTCTGATATAGTAAACTACATTGCCAGGTCCCTAGAAGTTTACTAAAACAGAAAGCTTGCATTATTTTACTTTATCAGTTAGCCATTAAAAGGTATTACTTTTACAAGACTTTGTTTCTTTCTACCTACATAGAAGTTTACTACGAAGGGATTGCACTGTTTTGTGGCAATAGCTTCTAATCTCTACACACAAGCTATGCTTTACATAATAATGCCCTCTCCAGCGTCCTGCTCTAGCCATTGTCCCTGGCAGGATTATCCGGAGCGTCTCCCCAGGCTGTACCCGCCCTGCTCAGCACACTTCATAATAACATCGCCTCCATTTCCCTCCCCTGTCAGTCCCTCAGCGCTGGCTGCCTGACCGTGGGCGAGGCCGTCTCCGCCCCCTCCCTGCGCGTCGCCCAATCCCAGCCGGGGGCTTGTTCCGAGCGGCACCTCCGCCAGCCAATCAGCTGCCTTCGCGCCCAGAGACGCTATTCCGAAGTCGCAGCTGAGGGACGGAGCGCGAGCCGTTATTAGGCGGGACAGGGCGGACTGGTGCGGGTGAGTGTATGAGGGGAATAGGGCGGATGGGTGGAGGAGTTGCGGGGAGGCTTGTCACGCCGGGCTGGTGGTGAGGCCTCCGGCACTGCCAGTGATATGCAGCGCGCTCACTCCTCTCTCTGACTGGCCAGTCTCGGCTATGTTATGTTCAGGTGCCGGAGCGCCTCTGCGTCACGTGACCTGACTGTACGCGAAGGGAGGAGCTCTGGGTGACGTCAGGAGATGATAGTAGTTCAAGTTCAACTCCAGGCAATGTTATACAACAGAATACCTATTATACAGTGGAATCTCGTTATAGTAAGACTTCTAAATAAAGGAAACTCATTCTTCAGGTCCCAGCAACTGCATCTGTATAACTATACAATGTATGACCAATTCTAATATAGCAAACTACTTTTCCTGGTCCCTTGGATTTTATGATAAAGGGGTTCTAATCTACAGTATCTGAAATGGACATACTGTAGTGCATAAAGTATACTGTAGTACTGTATCTGAATACAGTCAATAATTGGGAGTCATTTTTTTTCTTTTCAATGTTTCAGGAAGTGAGCGCAGACAGTGTCTAAGTGAAATCAAAATGCACAGTGCTCAATATTACATGCAATAATCATGCAACAGCTTGCACAGGAAGCTTACGTCTCACCAATTAATGCAGTTGCAGTGCTGATAGCGTGCTCCTCTGTCCACATTTCTGTGTAGCCTGGATGATTCTGTAACTGCCACCGTGCACAAGCAAGTCACAGATGATAGACTGTGCACCCGTCAGTCTTCTGCTCACACAGGAGGCATAGGTCTCACTGGCTGGAGCTTTTGAGGTAATCCACGGAGGTCCAGAGTAGTGTGCAGATAGCGAGCAGGCTACAAGTGGCTGTCTGCTCTCCGCAGCGCATGGTTCTCCGACTGACGTATTTGATGCATGTGCCCGCCCACTTTCCACTATAGCAGGCTACAGAATACCAAAGGGGCCAAAACACAGGTTTACTATAACAGAAGTTCTATGATATGAGAGTTTACTATACCAGGCATTACTCCCATATACTTATGAGCTTTGGCCGGGACCTGGACGTTAGTTTACAAACTTTTTTCAGTCAAGGGCCGGGTCAACATACTTCAGCTTGCTGGGGGCCGGAACATACATAAAATGATGTTGAAAAAGATTACATTAGATCTAGGTATTGATTTCCCCCCAATAATGCCCGGAGGAGAACTCCCAGCAGCAGCCAATCAGTCATGCTGCGGCCGACAGTGAAGAATACTCAGGTGACAATCTGCCATCCAGTTGGACAGCAGGTCACCTGATGCAGAATTGGATTGGAAGCCAGCAGATTACTGCTCACTGGCTTCTAGCGGGCCTTAGTTTGAGGACCACCGGTTTACAATATCAGAATGTTTACTATAACGAGATTATACAGTATTGCTATTTTATTTAACTCCACACAGAGCAGGGGAGGATGAGGATCGCTAGTAATGCTAGGTACACACGATACAATTTTCAGATCGATTTCCATTCACTTCTATAGAAATCTATTGGGAAATTGATCAACATTCAGATCAGACATGTTGGAAACAATTGATCTGGCAGAAAATTGTATCGTGTGTACCTAGCATAAGGTCACTTAGTTGTCTGTGCTCCTGTTTGGGATATTCTCCCCTCACATCCTAGTCTTGTCATCCCTGTTATTGGGCAGGTGAGATTCTCCTCAGCAGGGAGACAGACAGAAGAAAAACATGGCAGGTATGATAACAACACCACTTCTACTGTTAAAGGACAACTGTAGTGAAAGTTACATGGAGGCTGCCATATTTATTTCCCATTAAACAATACTAGTTGCCTGGCAGAGCTGCTGATCTATTTGGCCCAGAAACGAGCATGCAGCTAATCTTGTCGAATCTAGATCTGACAATAATGCCAGAAACACCTGATCTGCTGCATGCTTGTTCAGGGTCTATGGCTAAAAGTATTAGAGGAAGAGGACAGCCAGGCAACTGGTATTGCTTAAAAGGAAAAAAATTTTTTGGAAGCCTCCATATCCCTCTCGCTACAGTTGTCCTTTAAGGGAACGGGAAGTGAGAAAATAAAACTAGTCCTTGCTTTTTGCTGGTGTCCACACTGGACGGATTTCACCTAAAGGCTGGTTCACACGATGCAACTTTCTGTCAGATCGACGGGTTGAAATCGATAATTTCCAACATGTCTAAACTGCTCCCGATTGATAATGGGATCGATTTTGTCAGAGCTGTGGAGTCGGTCCAAAAATTATCCGACTCCGATGGCTCAGACTCCGACTCCTTAGTCTAATATTTACCAGGGCTGTGGATTTTGTCCAAAAATCATCCGACCCCCAACTCCGACTCCTCAGTTTATGAAACCTCTGACTCCAGGAACCCAAAATTGCTCCGACTCCACAGCCCCGGATTTTGTTCAGTAGTGATGTGAAAATGGATCCCATTATTGATTGGGAGCAGGTTGTACATGTCGGTAATGATCGTTTGACCCGTCAATCTGCTGAGAAGAGGATCCACCCTATCACGATTGAGTCATTATTGAGATGAATGGGAGCACTCATCTCATGAAGATTGCCATAAATTAGTTAATCGCTGAAGCTGATCGGGATTCCCTGAATGCTACGTGTCGGCTCACACGACCGGCTTCCATTCATCTCAATGGTGACGCATGGATCCAGAGCGGTAAACGCTGGGGATGGACTTGGCAGCCATCTATCTGAACTGCTCCTTAACCACTTAACAACCTCTGCCACGCTTATCTACGCCCCTTTAAAATTCACCTGAGTCACAGGGGCGTAGATAGGCAACTCCTGTTTATTTTCCTGCTGTGCGCGATCGCGTGCGCGATCGCGTGCGCGTGTACGCGGACGTGCATACGCGTCGGGCACCCGCTGGTCTGTGATTGGCTGATGTGAACATGTGTTCACAAAGCCAATGACAGTGCTTATTCATGCAGAATGTGTGTAAACATTGCATCAGTCTCTTTGCTGTTACAGTTACTGAGATCACTCGTGAGAGGATCTCAGATAACTAACACAGCATTAGTGACTGATCAGCATCAGTGAGGTTTTTTTTAAATAAATTATACCCCCATTAAGCCCATTAACCCTTGCCTCCCTTAAATGTGAAAATTGCTGTGGTTTTTAGGTGAAAAACCCCGTGGTAGAGAAGTGGTTAAAGGACTTACGAGGCCAAATTAGTCAAAAAAGTTAATTACTTGTATAATCTTTTACTGCACGGAGGACGCCGTCCGCGCCCTCTGTGGCGATCCGCCGGGTTCCCCCGCTCATTAGCCCCCCGGGCCGGCTCCCGACCCCACGGCCCGGGTTGGTCTCCCCTGCCTCTCCCAAAATGGCCGCTTCCTCTGGCCACGGCTGCGCAGTCCGCATAGTGGACTAATTTGGCCTCGTAAGTCCTTTAAGTAGCTTCTGGCAGTAGATACAGACTATCCCCCCCCCTGGGGCCACAAATCAGTGGCAAATAATGTCAAAACGCTTTGATGTGTGGTTGCAAAAAATGCAGAAAACAGTTTGGCTACAGCAAAAGGAGTTGCCAGCAACCCTCGTGGCCCTTTCCCACTAGCTAACGTGTGCACGAACCCGATTTTGTGCACGCGTTATGATGCAAGTTGGGAAGTTGTGCTTCAACGCTGAACAGCGGCGCTAGTTCTAATTATTCCGACGGGAAACCGCCCAAAGGCATTACAATGTAACACTCTGGAACCAAGTCCATCCCAAGTCTAATGTGACTGTAACATGAAAGCCAATAGCCTTTCATGTTACCTTTCCTGCTGCATCTTGCTGGATACACACGTTGCGTTTCCGTGTTCGATGCGGCGTTCGATTCGCGTCGATTCGATTATTTCCGAGCATTTCCGAGCGCATTTCGATTATTTTTAGGTCGAATGCCATGTACAGTATGGCAAATTGACCTAACGATCAATCGACCTGCGAATCGGACATGTTGGAAATAATCGAATCGACGCGAATCGATCGACGCGGAAACGCAACGTGTGTATCCAGCATTAGGTGCATTCCGTCAAATTGGACAGAACAGCTACTAGTGTGAATGGACCCTTAGTGATGTTGTCCTTTGAGACAGGAAGGGAGGAGGTTTTGTAAGTAGGTATACTGACAGCAGTAAAAACTTGCAGTTATTGCAGATGGGCCTACTGACATTTAAATCACTAAATAATCTGTGCCCTGGATACATGAAAGAAATGTTGCAGCTGCGTAGCAATCCCCGCAATCTCAGATCCACAGGTCTAGTCATACCCAGAGTCCACTTGGAAACTTTTGGTCCCAGAGCCTTCTGTCATGCTGCTCCAATGTTTTGGAACTCCTTACCTCAGCAGATCAGCTCAATCTCTGGATGTGTTTAAATCCAGACCCGACCTGTTCAGTTTGGCATTTGCAGAAATATAACTTTTGTTGTATGAATACTTCATCCTACTGCCAACTACTTTATCTGAGAGAGCCTCAGGGCCCGTTTCCACTTGTGCGGTGGGAATCGCCACAGTAAAAATTCGCATGCGGTTATATGCAGGGCTGTGGAGTCGGTACAAAAATCTTCCGACTCAGACTCCTCAGTTTATGAAACCACGACTCCGACTCCGGGTAACCAAAATGACTCCTCGACTCCGACTCCTTAGTCTAATATTTTTTGTACAAAAATCATCCGACTCCTGACTCCGCCTCCTCAGTTTATGAAACCACGACTCCGACTCCAACTCCGGGTGCCCAAAATTGCCCCGACTCCGACTCCACAGCCCTGGTTATATGCGTATTTTCATGCGAATTACGCATACGATTTCGCATGGATGACGATGTATGCAAATTTAACCATGGCAGTGCCTGTGTGGTTGCGTCAAACGCATGCAAATTCGCGATAATGGAAACAAGCCCTCAGCGCTTTGAGTCCTATTGGAGAAAATCGCTATAGAAATGTTATTGTATTGTATTATGACATAACATTGTTCAGCATTAGGTCTGTTGCCCATTTGGAAAGCTTTTGGTTTTTCATCCTGTTGAAAGAATAGGAAGTGAGGAAAATGTGCTAATTTTTGGTGACCCAGAGGGGAAATCTTCCTAAGGCCAAGGACTCACTACAAATTGTTGTACCAAACACTGAGTGCTTTTGCTAGTTTTTTGTACAGTAATTTGTATGATGTTTGGAAGTGCTGTACAATCTAGTGCTGGCGATTGTACTGCGCTTCCGATTTGCTTTTTTTTTTTTTTTTATATTCTTGTCTCAGGTACACTTTAAACTACTTGCCAGGTCTCCTGAGAGGTCACTTTCTGCCAGCTTTGGATGTGTAGCCCCACCCCCTAGCACAAGGGGTCATACCTTCGGTGTTTCTCTCTTTCCTAATAGAGAAACACAGTTGACCTTTTGTGCGAAGAGGTGGGGCTTTGCATTGGAAGCTGGTGGAAATGGGCTATGGGAGACCTGGCAACCAGTGCAAACTATATCAATCAGAAGACACGCCCACAAAGTCACTGCAAAATCGCTTTGAGGCCTTGTTCACATTGTGTTAGTGCTCGCGTTGGGTGTTTTTTGAGGTTTTTTTTTTTTTTGCGATTCCCGGCACTTGGGTGGGCGGTGTTTTTTTTTTGTTTGTTTTTTTGTTAAAAGCGTTTTTTAAGCGCTTTTCCGGAGCGTTTTTTTAATTCACTCCCTGATGCAAGTCAGGAAGTGAACTCTTTGACCTGGAAAATAATTAATACAATGTATTTATTCTTAAAACCGCGAACGCAATCGCTGCACAAAGTGATTTCGTGAGCGTTTTGCATTTTTCCTATACCTCCCATTGAGGCGGAATCGCCTCAAAAATGGTACAGGCACCACTTTGCTGATCGTTCCGGAAACAAACCGCTCAGATGTGAACTCTCTTGTAGGGAATCATTGCACAAGCGTTTTAGGGCGATTTTGAAAACTGCCTGTGCTTGAAAAAAAAAAAGCAAAAAAACGCCCTTAGTGTGAACAAGCCCTGAAAGAGTAATTCAAAATGGATTTTGCAGCATTGCTATCCTGTACATTGGAGCATAATCACTCCAAAAAATGCAGGACCTGAAATTGCGTTCTGGATGATCATTGGCAATCCCAAAGCGCATCTGAAAACACTTTAGTTGGCCCCAGGCCTTACTGGTACCATGACAGAAATAAAATCCTTACAGCGGTCCTAATGTCCCCACTATCCAATACTATTTTGTATTCAAACTTTTGTTTGCACTATCTGAGGCTGCATTTCCACTTGTGCGGTGCGAATCGCCGCGGTAAAAATTCGCATGCGGATTCAAATTTCGCATGCGGGTCTACGCGAATTCTCATGCGAATTTGCATGGATGACGATGTATTGCGAATTAAACCATGGCAGTGCTGGTGTGCTTTTCCATTGCTTCTATACGAATTCGCATGAAAATTTGCATACCCAAACCTCATGCGAATTTCCTATTAAATACATTGTATGCGATTCGCATAGCGGTATACGATATGCGAATTCTGATGGCTCTGCCATGCGAATTTTTTCTGCACAGAAAAACGGAAAGGAATCCTGACAAGTGGAAACAGTCCCATTCACTTGTATTGCTATGCGAATTTGCATGCGAATTCGCGATAGTGGAAATGAGCCCTGAAGAAGGGGACCCGCTGTGGCCCCGAAACAATTGTCATATCCATGTGCTTATGAAGCAATAAATAGAAAACTTTGCATTTTGAAAAGGTGTGCTGACCTGGAACTTTTTGCTTTACTATTTGAATACTGGATGCTTTAGCTCAGCGCCCAAAGGTTACAGCACCCACATCTATGGGCAAGGTGTGCCACCTCTGCAACACAATCGCATCACTTTCCAATACTAGAGAAAATACATTACTCTGACAAATCTTTTGATATAGCTTTATTAAAAAAAAAATTATATCTATCTGTCTGTCTGTCTGTGTGTGTATATATATATACATATATACACACACACGCACGCACACACACACACACACACACACATATCTCTATCTGTGTGTGTGTATATACACGTCAGTTTTGCGACGTGGGTACAGGCGTGCGATCACGTAAATGATGTTTAGCAACATGCGGCAATAATGACCGCCAGGCAGATCGAAGTACCACGATCATTTGACTTCCCATTCACACCCATCGTGTGCCGTGTACCCGCCGGCCGGAAGATGGATCGTGGAACGCTCGTTGTCAGGAGGACGTCACTGGATCCATCTTCTTCCATCATGTGGTGAGTATTTAGCTTGCGAATTAAACAACTCCAACACCCCCCATGTATGGCTTTTAGGGTCATTCTATACCTATCCTTTACTTCTATAGTGTGATTTCTAACTTTTACTTTTTGGGAATTCTTGATACTCTTGGGCTTACTTACTGTGTTCTTCCATGGTGGTTTTAGTTCTCTAGTGGCGTAGTGTACATTAAATGTAATTTTTTTTTTATTTTTTTTTGAGGAAGTGATCCTTTTAAATAGTTGGCGGTATACGGTACAAAATAAAAGATACGAATGAAAATTCACCATTTTTTTTCCTCCCAATCTGCTTTTCTTGCATTGTGCATCGCCAAGTTTACTATGCAAATTTGGACACCCAAACATCTGTGAATATGAAATACATCTTTATTATCTTGCGCAAGTGGGTAAATTATGATAACCGAGCAGCCCTGTGACATGTGTTTGCGCTGGATTAGTGAATTGCTGTCTGTCTGTTGTGGCTGTAGCCACAGACCAGACTCTTAAATGTCTTTTATGAAGAGACAGGACTGTCAAGTGGCTGTAGTTGTAAGAATATTACTCTCATCCTTTTCTTAGTAACAGTCTCCCTTCAGATACGTCCTCAGTGAGATTGTGTTGCTATATTTAGACATCCACACTTGGAAGTTCAGAGTAACCTGCTTTGACCCCCCTCCCCTTTAATATTTGACTTATTTGCAGCGTCTAGCAGTGTGGTGTCAAGCTGTGTGCACTCTTCATCTTTCCATGTATATCCTAACTTCAAATCTAGTCCCCTTTCGGTTTTCACAGTTGTATTTCCTGTCACTCTCATGGCTTTTGCCACGTCTGGCAGGACGGTGTGATTTTTATTATCTATTTTTTATTTATTAGGAGGACACAAAGTTAGATATTTGCTTTTGCATTTATGAACATCTGAGGAAGGGGCTTTACCCCGAGATAAGTAGCGTGTTTTATGCTAAACTGAATTTCCAAACACTTGTACGTCATTGTTTTTATTTATAGGCTATACATTTTGCGAGCATCAAGCCGTATACGCACACTCGATAGAACTTGTCTGAGACGGCTGTGTGAGGCTCGGGTGAGAATGTAGTATGTGTTAAGGTGCCCCCCAAGGTCGCAGACAAAGAGGGACATTGTTTCCCTCCTATCACCGCCTTCTGCCGCTCCATCATGCACCACGCACCCCCTCTCCTCAGTAAAACTGCCTTGACTTTTTTTTTCTCCTCACATCTTGCAAAGCTCTCTTTCCACCCCCAACTTCTTCCTGTGGCCCGCCCTAGCTAGGCAGCCATTGCTAAGGTGCCACCAAGAGCGTGCCTGATCGATGATGCAACCAATTTTGGAACAAAATAGGTCACATGTGTTGATGGGACATGTCGCAAGATGTAGGGCCGACATGCTTGATGGGGTGCGTTGTGGTAACTGTGTGCAACATCAGGAGGAGTGACAAACGTTACAGAACCCCCGGTGCTGTCCCCTCTAGTGTAAAATTTGGCACCCCCTCTCCAGTGCCCCGTGCAGTATACTTTACCTGTCGCTGTCTGCCGCTGGCTCTGTCTCCGCACTCTTCCTCACATGCATGCGCCCCACATTGTTGCCGGCATAATGTGCGCACGGTTGACATTGCCGGGGGGGGGGCACATTTCACATCGGGATAGTGCCGGGACAGTGCAGAATCACAAGGTCGATTCCCAAGAGATTCCATGCCGAAATGGATTGGGAATCGGCCTGCGGTCTATGGGCAGGCAACAGATCTCCGATCAGATTCGAGATCTGTCTCTTGGTCAATGTGCCCATACATCATCTGTACCTGGCACCTTTATATTACAGGCTCTGGCATACTACATATGTTTTCACCAATAATGATAATGATAATCACACCAGCGTTTTTGCAGCAATCTTTAAAGCGATTTTGCTTCTTTATACTTGTTACAGCAATCGCTCCAAAAATGTCACATGCAGCAGTTTTGTGATGCTCATCGCTCTTAGTGTGAAACAGGCCTTAGCTCAATCCTGACAGAGGACACTTAGTACATGCGTACGTACCCACCAATGAATATCCAGTTCAGGAGCCTCCTCCTGTCTCCCGTATGTTTTTAAAACTGTATTTATCGTTAACTAAGTTTGACAACAATATTTATCAGTATATCAAGAATTCGTTATCCAGCCGAGACCTTTTTTCCTGGTTCCCTTTTTTCATGCACGCCACTTTAAAGCACAGCAGTGACCTAACTTGTCAGTTTTAGTCTTCTTTGTTATGAATTAATCTTTTTCCTGCATATTTCCTGTTGGCTTCTGGACTGGTCAGACCTCGGCTTCTGCGTTTCCATGGTGATTTGTTTTCCGATGGCCTAGACACTAATCACTCTTGCACTTTTATTGCAGTACCAGGATCTTCCTGCAGCATGTCTGGGAGACTTCAGTATGTTATGCAGCCACACCTAGCTAGTCAGAGCATCCCTATTCCCCACATGTTACTTTATTTGCTCAATGATAAGGTGAGATGGGCAGGGCAGATATATGGAGCTTCCTATGGCTGGTTCACATGTGCTTCTGCTTTTGAAGGCTTTTAATGGCTTTCAGGACAGCGTTGCATTTTCTGGGCTTTTGGTGGCTTTTACAGGAAGTAAATGGAAAGGCTGGGCTTTCTTTGGCTTTTATGGGCTTTCTTTTGCTTTTATGGGCTTTCATTGGCTTTCAGTGGCTTTTGCTGGCTTTCAAACGCCTTGTAGAAGCTGCATGGTGCTTTTAAGATGAGACCAGAGGAGACGCTGGGATCAACTGCCAGGCTTTCATGAAAGCCTGCAGAAGCCTGTACTAAACGCTCCCATTCCCTTGCATGGAAGGGCGGTAGATCCCTAAAAACGTTACTTTTTAAAACGCTGCGTTTAATGCCAGCAAAACGTCCGTGTGAACCAGCCCTAACGAACACACACCTAATAGTTGTGTTGTCTTTCAAAACGTTAAAGATAAAAACTTAGGTGTGAGCTTTAAGGCTACTTGCACACTAAGACGTTGTGTTAGGTGCCACGTTAAGGTCGCATAACGTGCACCTAACGTGACGCCTGGTGCTCTTCTATGTGGACGTCAGAGTGAGCCGCGTTGTGCAGCTCACTCTGGCGTCCGTGATGCGTACTCTTGGACGCATGCGGCATCACGTGGTCCCGCCCGGCCAATTGCTGCACAGAGCGGAGTAACCACTGCACAGAGGAAGTAAACACTGCACGTCACAACGTGCAGTGAATATTAATTAACCATGTGCCTGGCCGCTCTCCCCTCCTCCCCAACGCGCATGTGCAGACAGTCTAACGCGGCTTAAGCCGCTGTAACGCCATAGCATGCTGCACTTTCGGGAGAACGTGCAGCGTTACATGTAACGCAATGTGGGCTGTGTGAACAGCCCACTTGTGTTACATTGCTGTGCGTTGGGGGAGCGTTACAGGCGCACTAACGTGCGCCTGTAACGTCCCTGTGTGTAAGCAGCCTAAAGGTCCTTTCACACTATAAACATTGGGATGGGATCACAACGCAATAATGCCAAAGAGTTGTATTGCGCCTTAGACATGCAAACCATACAGTGCAATTGAAGTATGCTTCACAGCCACTATAAACAGGTTATGCTGTGCGTTACTCTTGCCGGGAGAGCCGACATTCAGCTCACCCTGCGCCAAGCTCACTGGCGACGCCTACATACGTACACATATGGAGGCTTCCATATTTATTTCCTTTTAAGCAATACCAGTTGCCTGGCTATCTGCTTATCCTCTGCCTCTAATACATTTAGCCATAGACCCTGAACAATCTGACAAGATTAACTGCATACTTGTTTCTGGCGTTATTCAGACACTACTGCAGCCAAATAGACCAGCAGGGCTGCCAGGCAACTGGTATTGTTTAAAAGGAAATAAATATGGCTGCTTCCACATCCCTCTCACTTCAGGTTCCCTTTAAGCTTGTTCCTTCTGCTCTCTGATGATTTACAAACCAATGAGACAGAGATTAAACCTTTGGAAATCTTCTATACCAGACTGTGTAATATTACCATGGTTCCCAACATGTTTCCTAAAAAAAATAAAAAAAAATAAATAAAATGAAATGTCAGTTGCAGAAGAAGGTTGTAAAGATACGTAATGTCATTTAGTGAGCAAATAAATTGAATAGCAACAGTACATGACACTTTGTGGCAAAGGACCATTGTAGGTAAATACTGTAATATGTAAGCAAGTTACCTTAGATATGCAGCCTTAAACATACATTTACTTTAGAGTGTTAATAACCGATAACTGCTGCATCTGCCTGCTCTCGACTCTCTACAGTGCCTCCTTCCTTTTGAATCTCATGCCAATAGTCCTTCAGCCAGAAAATTGTTCAGTAAACGGTCACTCATTTCTCTGCTGAAAAAGAAATGCTTATTTGTGCTGTGCGCTCAGTTGATGAGTCTTGCATACAGTACCTTGCCGTGTATCGGTTGTTGTCAGTATCTACAGCTGGGTTGTGCTGTTTGCATCTTGCCTGTGATGATTCATTTTACTATGATATGGATGCTACGCCCACAAACCAGTAGTAAAAACAGCAAAAAAAATATGAACGTATGATAAAACAGTAGTGCACTGATGGGTGTGTTGTGTCTTTGTAACTAGTCTAAAATCCCATTGTAAAGTTCCTTTGTGGGTATACTTTGCATTTAGCATTGCAATTTATGGGAATATTTGCTTCTGTAATAACAAACTGCCTCGATCTCTTCCGCAAGCTTTGACCTCCCTGGCATTCAATTTCCCCAAGATTTCTGTGCAAAAAGTGATCTAATTAATTTTAATTTTTTTTCCAGTAACTTGCCAAAATGTGTCAAGCAAGGGTCTAGTATACAGTGCAGGAGAGTATTGACATGTATGCACATCAATAATGTTCACAGCATATTTTGTATTGACGTGTATACCGGCAGGGAGGTTAGAAAGCAGAAAGATGCGAGAATGTGGCGGAGGCAGACACATGAACGCAGGCGGAGGCAGACACATGAACGCAGGCGGAGGCAGACACATGAACGCAGGCGGAGGCAGACACATGAACGCAGGCGGAGGCAGACACATGAACGCAGGCGGAGGCAGACACATGAACGCAGGCGGAGGCAGACACATGAACGCAGGCGGAGGCAGACACATGAACGCAGGCGGAGGCAGACACATGAACGCAGGCGGAGGCAGACACATGAACGCAGGCGGAGGCAGACACATGAACGCAGGCGGAGGCAGACACATGAACGCAGGCGGAGGCAGACACATGAACGCAGGCGGAGGCAGACACATGAACGCAGGCGGAGGCAGACACATGAACGCAGGCGGAGGCAGACACATGAACGCAGGCGGAGGCAGACACATGAACGCAGGCGCAGGCAGACACATGAACGCAGGCGCAGGCAGACACATGAACGCAGGCGCAGGCAGACACATGAACGCAGGCGCAGGCAGACACATGAACGCAGGCGCAGGCAGACACATGAACGCAGGCGCAGGCAGACACATGAACGCAGGCGGAGGCAGACACATGAACGCAGGCGGAGGCAGACACATGAACGCAGGCGGACGCAGACACCTGCAGTTTTATTAGGTAGGATGTAGTCAGTATTTGCCCCAAAAATCTTTCTTCTCTCTGATTTTACATTCTGAAATTTCACAGGTGGCAACAGCTTAAGTCCTGTCAGGAGCATTGCTGCAGAATTCTTGTTTATTGAGAGTTCTAAAGCCAGTAGAAAATATGCCCGGTCTCCCAGAATGCTTTGGGATGAGAATTCCACATAGCCTCCATTTTTAGCCTGAGCTAAAAATGAGTGGAAGGGCGGGGGCTACATACCAATGTACAGCAATACATAGATATAGGAAGAGTTTCTGATGCTGAAACCAGGAAAATGACTGTGTAAGTGGGAATCCTGAATAATTTACTGCATTGTACCATATGTCACTACAGGGCCTCCTTAATATTTATCTATAAAAAGTATTCGTATGAAATAAAGCAGCAGTATGTATGTAAACTGCTGCTGTCCATGCAAAAGTACATATCAGCTCTTGAACTTGCAAATATATCTCCCACCTACAGCTAGCTGACGCAAACCATGCATGTCCATACGCATTTTCACACGTGCGTTCGCTGCTGCTGCTGTACGAGCTTGTTTTTATCGCTGCATCCAGCCAAGCAGCATGTTCTTTTCAGCAAAAGATCACCCCAAATAATCAGTAAGGGCTGGGACCCACTAGGGCATTTTTGTCAGCGTTTTTAGATGGCTGTTGATCAGCTTTGCTGATGTATTTAAATGGTGGGGAACCCACTAGTGTGATTGCGATAAGGGTTAATCGCAATCGCAAGACACGCAACATTTTGAGCGCTCAGTGCTATGTATAGAAGTGCTGCAAAATCTCTCTGAAAAGCGATTTGGTGGCCGAGCGGTTTAAATTATAAATAAAGTTAATCATACTTACAGGGGGTGTCTAGATGTCTGGCCTCCGCCCATAGCCCCGCCCCCTAGCATACCAGGTCTCTGGCGCTTCTCTAATTGGTCTTGGAGAAGCACTTATGACCTCTTACGCTAGAGGGTGGGGCTACGGACAGAAGCTGGGCGCCTGGTAAGTATTATAAAGTTTTATAATGAAAAACCCTGATCGGAAGCGCTGTACAGTTTACTGTACAACACTTCAAATCATAGCAAATCGCAATCGCCCTAGGAATCGCAGAACACACAGCTGGCGCAATTTAAAAGCGCTGCAGCGATTCCTAGTGGGTTTCAGCCTTAATAGTCCTTTCCAGACAACCGTTATTGAAGGTGTGTAGTGTACTCAACCTCATTCTTTACTGTAGCGTTGTTTTGAAGTGAAAGAAATGATCGCTCGGCCTTGTTTTGTGTTGTTGAGCCTGGTTTCCAGGATGTGGTCGTTTTAAGTCCTCGCAGATGACACTCTGTATTTCAGCAAACTTCTGTCGTGCAGCAAAGTCCCCATCTCTACCTAGTGCTGTGTTTGAAAAGATATAGAGGGCTCAGCAGAGGAATTCAACTCAGCTTTTCCAACCTTTTGTTACCTGCTTTAAAGTAAACCCCTTCTCAATAGATGTGATAATGGCAGCCCTCAGTCAGCAAGCTGAGCATTGATGGGCTTCCTTCTATAACATTTTAGGGGGACCTGAACTGTAGGTCTGCATCAAACAGTGGAGCAGGATTAGGGAGTGGCGTAAATGGAGGTTTATAGTAGACCAGAGTACATTTTCATTGGATTAGGCTTTGAATTCATTATGTATTTATATAGCACTGACATCTTCTGCAGCACATTACAGAGTACATAGTCATGTCACTCACTGTCCTCAGATGAGCTCACAATCTAATCCTACCACAGTCCTAGTCTAATGTCCTGCCATATTATTATTACAGTACAATGTATTTATATAGCACTGACATCATCTGCAGCACTTTACAGCGCAGCAAAGTCATGTCACTGACTGTCCTCAGGCTCAGAGGAACTCACAATCTAACTCCTACCTCGGATATAGTGTTATGTACTATTATTATTATTTATTGTATTTAAAAAGCGCCAACATATTACGCAGCGCTGGACATTAATTTAGGTAACTTCCATGGTATTAGTATGTATTTATATAGCCCTGACATCTTCTGCAGCACTTTACAGAGCACATAGTCAAGTCACTGACTGTCCTCAGAGGAGCTCACAGTCTAATCCCTGCCATAGCCATAGTCTAATGCCCTACCATATTATTATTATTATGTATTTCTATAGAGCTCACAGTCTAATCCCTACCACAATCATCACCCCTGGTGTGGTTGGAGACGGCTTGGGCTGGTATCAAATAACTATTAATAATTAGCAATGATAATATTATCCAGATTCTCTGCCTGGGGGAGGGGGGGGGGGGGGGGAGGGTAAAATAGAAAGCTCTGATAGGTTTGTCATTAAGCAGAACTTGTGAAATCTATATGTCCTGAGCATCTGAAGTCTCTTGGAACATTATAACGTGATTTCATCACCACAGTAACTCCGCCCATCATACGCTTTCCTCATCTGTGTGTAATATGATGAAAATATTGCTGTAATCTCCTTCTTTCCTGCGTGTGTAGAGATTTGTTTTTTGTGTTCCCTCTTGCTTGGCTAATCAAGTTGTTCAGTAAATGTCCCACAATGGCCTCAATTCACAAAGCATTACCACAGTCGGTGTGAAATATTAATTCACTAAGGCTGCTACTGCATGGAAAACTAAAATTACCAACTAGTGAGGTAAATGCCTGATAAGTGTCCGTTCACAAAGAATAGAACATGCGGTATTTATTTCCAACCTGCAGCTGTCGGTAACTGGCAATCAGCCATTCGAAAAGTTATAAAAGGGAGTAAACAGAGCAGAGAAAAGAGGAAAAGTAGTTAAACTATTCTGGAAAATAAGGCTAGTAATAAAAACATATTTCCCTAATTCCACAATACAGCAAAGTCTCTAGTATCCGGCACCAGCGGGGATCCTGTGATGGCGGATATGCAAGCTTACTGGCCAAAAAAACACAATCCCCCCAATACTCGCCAGGCCTCCAGCGACGTCTTGTAGCATTCCTGTTGCTCCTAGAGGCTTTCCGGTGGCCTCCGTGCACAGAAGCCAGCGTGTCATCTCACCTATATAGCTACAGGAAGGAACTGCATGATGTCGCTGGAGGATGGTGAGTATTTTAATGCCTGCAAACACCCCAAAACAAAGTTCCTGTTATCCCCTCGGGCATGCTGGTTAGTTGAGACCTCCGGTTGCCTGTGTTCCGAATAACGGGGACTTTGCTGTATTATTATGTAGTAATTAACCACTTTGCGTTCAAACCGTGTTTCCCTCTTATGGACCACAGCAGTTTTGACATCTTAGCTGTGTCCCTATTTAATCAGCAATAACTTTATCACTACTTATGACGTGTAAATGAATTTTTTTTTACCCCCCAAGACAAAGTAGGCTTTCATTGTATGACATTTTTTCCCTTGAACAATTTTGTTTTCTATATTTTGTTTTCAGTGTCACTTTAATCTCTTGTATCAACAGACACCATATAATTTAATATTTCTCTCCTGCAGAGTTATAGTTGCTCACAATGCCGAGTCGAAAGTTTGAAGACGGGGACGCGGTGATGGGGAGGTGGCCGGGAAGCAGCCTGTACTACGAGGTGCAGATCATGTCGTTCGACCCGTCAACCCAACTGTACAGCGTGCGGTATAAAGACGGGACCGAGCTTGAGATTAAAGAAAGTGATATTCGGGTGAGTATCGTAGATTATAAACCATTTCACCTCGAAGGGTTTTTAAAAATATTGAAAATGTATTTCATTTTTCTATGGGAAGGTGTATAATAGGGTATTTGGATGTGGATATTACTTTTTGGCCACAAGATGGAGATACAGAGTTAGTGTGTTCTAAAAATAGAAACAGAACCAAGTGTTTGTATTTGTTTATATTTGTGTAAATACAGGGAGGTGGATACTGGAGGTGAAAAGGTTTTTTAAAGAGAGTCTGAAGCGAGAATAAATCTCACTTTAGAGCTCATATTCAGCAGGGGCATGTGTGCCCCTGCTAAACCGCCGCTATCGCGCCGCACAACGGGGGTCCCTTACCCCCCCAAATACCTCCGTCCTCGCCGGGGATCTCTTCCGCATAGAGGGAGGGCTAACCGCCGCAGCCCTGCCTCACTCGCGTCTGTCAGTGCGTATCTCCGCCTCTCCCCCGCCCCTATCAGTCTTCCTTCGCTGGGAGAGGCGGCGATGCGCCGCTGATAGACGGTCTCTAAGGCAACTGTTGATGGATTTTTCTTTTTGTAATATTTTAAATTTGCTTGGTAACTGGGGAAGGTGGGAGGGGGTTTTGGGCTTACAATTGATGGAACACAAAAATAAACCACAGGAAAAAAATACACCTTTATTTCCAAATAATATATTGTTGCCATACATTGTACTAGGAACATAATTGAAATGTTGTGATAGCTGGGACTAATGGGCAAATACAATGGGTTGGTTTTATTTATAGTAGCATTGCTTATTTTAAAACTATAGGGGTTGGAATTGGAGAAATAGTGTATTTTTCTTTTTTTGTGTGTGTATTTGCCTTCAAAATGCATAGAAAATAAAGTAATTACTGAAAACAATTAAAGCTCACAAAAACTTTAATTTGTGGCGAAAAAAAACAAGATATAGATCATTTACATGTGATGAGTAGTGATAAAGTTATTGGCAAATGAATGGGAGGAGTGCTGACAGCGGAAAATTGCTTTTGCCCTGAAGGTGAAAACACCTGTGGGCTGAAGTGGTTAATAGTAAAAAAAAAAAAACCCTGTTACAAAGCTACATGAAATGTTAAAAACTTATCAGCATGTAAAAAGTTATTACGGCCCCGTGATACACTCTGACGCTCCCCTCCGTGACAGCGTATGTGTTGCAACCAAAGTTCTGTCTGGAGCAGCGTGCATCCTAGCTCCGACCATTATTGATTTATAAATTCTAAGGCTACATACACACATCAGACTATAGTCTTTGGAAAATGAAAGATCACAGACCAATCTTACCACCCTTCATGTAGTATGAGAGCCATACTCTACACAGTCTTTTCTATGGAGCTGAACTCCCCATCAGAAAAAAATATTTGCAAGATGCTGCACAGTGCACACAAACATGCTGCACACACTCAAAAGATCTGTTCCTGCCAAAAATCCATTCCTGCAAATTGCAATGGTAGTCTATGAGATCTGCAGATCATCATACAGGGCTGGTGCACACCGAGCGGCTTTTTGGGCGTTTTCAGATCCGCTTGCGGCTGCGGATCTGCTTGGTCAATGTATCTCAATGGGGTGGTGCACACCAGAGCGGCAGGCGTTTTGCAGAAACGAAAAATGCCTGGGTGAGGCATTTTTTGGATTGCGGATGCGTTTCTGCCTCAATGTTAAGTATAGGAAAAACGCAAACCGCTCTGAAAAACGGCACTTCAGAGCGGTTTTGCAGGCGTTTTTGTTACAGAAGCTGTTCAGTAACAGCTTTACTGTAACAATATATGAAATCTACTATACTGAAAACCGCAGCAGCAATCCGCAAAACGCTAGCAAAACGCCTCATAAAAATAAAAAAAAGCGTTTAAAAATCTGCTAGCGTTTTGCGGATCTGCTAGCGGGTTTTGGTGTGCACCAGCCCACACACATGATTTAACTGACATTCATCTGCAGATCAGATCCACCAGGATGGATTTTCAGATCTGCGGATGATTGCTTGATCTGCAGATGAATGTCAGTTAAATCATGTGTGCATGATGATCTGCAGATCTCATAGACTATCATTGCAATTTGCAGGAATGGATTTTAGCAGGAACAGATCTTTTGCAGATACTGATCTTTTGTGTCTGTACAGCATCTGTGTGTGCAGCATCTTGCAAAGATTTTTTTTCTGATGTGGAGTTCAGCTCCATAGAAAAGACAGTGTAGAGTATGGCTCTCATACTATATGAAGGGTGGTAAGATTGGTCTGTGATCTTTCATTTTCCAAAGACTATAGTCTGATGTGTGTATGAGCCTTTAGGCCTAGTGCACACCGGAGCGTTTCCGCTGCGGTTTGCGATCTGCTTACGGGTGCGGATCCGCTAGGGTAATGTATTTCAATGGGCTGATGCACACCAGAGCGGGAGGCGTTTTGCAGAAACGCATACTCCCGGGCTGCTGCAGATTTTGGATTGCGGATGCGTTTCTGCCTCAATGTTAAGTATAGGAAAACCGCAAACCGCTCTGAAAAACGGCACTTCAGAGCGGTTTGCCAGGCGTTTTTTGTTACAGTAGCTGTTCAGTAACAGCTTTACTGTAACAATACATGAAATCTACTATACCAAAACCGCTACACAAAACCGCAAAACGCTAGCTGAAACGCTGCAGAAAAATAAGAAAAAGCGTTTCAAAATCTGCTAGCGGTTTTTGGTGTGCACTAGGCCTAAGTAGCTGCTGCAAAAGTTATCCAATGCAGCTGTTAGAGGAACTCCAGTGAAAATAATGTAATGAAAAAAGTGCTTCATTTTTACAATAATGGTGTATAAATGATTTACTCAATGTTTGCCCATTGTAAAATCTTTTCTCTGCTTAAAGTAACATTCTGACATTTATTACATGGTGACATTTTTTTCAGGTATACTGGGAAGTATAGTCTAGTTAGTATCTAATGTCTTTTCATATGGTCACACTTGATTGACTCATTCACCAGCTGAATCCAGAGAGGAAATAAAGCTTGTTGTCCTGTAGGAACAAGCATTTTTGGCCCAGGGAGCAGGTGTTTTATCCACTTTTTTACAGCTGTACACAGTTTATATTCACTAATCAAACCTATTGCTGTTACAATTTTTTTTAAAGGACTCTCGAACTGAGATGAATATGGAGACTAGCATATTTATTTAATTTTAAAGGGAACCTAAATGGAGGCTTCCGTATTTATTTCCTTTTAAGCAATACCAGTTGCCCAGCTATCCTGCTGATCTTTTTGGCTGCAGTAGTGTCTGAATCGCACACCTGAAACAAGCATGCAGCTAATCCAGTCAGACTTAAGTCAGAGCACCTGATCTGCATGCTTGTTCAGGGCCTATGGCTAAGTATTATAGGCAGACGATCAGCAGGACAGCCAGGCAATATACATTGTTTAAAAGGAAATAAATATGACAGCCTCTATATCCCTCTTTTTTTAGGTTCCCATTAAACCATGCACATTACCTGGCTGCCTAGCTGATGCTGTGCCTATAATTCTTATAGCTATAGACCCTGAACAAGCATGCAGATCAGATGTTTCAGACTGTATTAGCCGCATGTTTGTTTCAGGTGTGTGACACAACTGCAGTCTAAGAGATGAGCAGGACTGCCAGGCAACTGGTATTGTTTAAAAGGAAATAAATATGGCAGCCTCCATATTCTTCTACCTTCAGGTATCCTTTAATTTGGGGTTTAGCTGGGCTTAAAAACGTTTGTTGGTCTCTGTGCCCATCTGGTGGTATAGAGATACAGTATATAGTGATACTGAAGTATTATTATTATTACTTTTTTATGTCATTCAGTTACGTAAATTTTTTTAAAAACTATTGTTTTTTCGTTCTAATTTACTTTTCTAGTCCACGTCTTTATTCCGCACCAAGAAGTCCAACTCCGCTTCCCCCAGCAGGCGGCGAAGTCGGTCACGTTCTCCTGCGCGCACGAGATCGCCAGGCCGTACCCCAAGGAAGCCAGTTCACCAGCCCTCCCCCGCTTCTGTCAACCGAAACGAATTGAAAAGGGAAGTCCTCAAAGTTCGCCTTACACCACTGGTAACGACTTTATAATTTCCTCTTCAAAATGACACGAAAATAATTCCTTTTATCGTCCCAGCGAATTAAAATGATATATTTCCTCATTTCAGAGACTTGATGATTACAAGGTCAAAAAAAGCAACGGCGAGGCAGAGGTCATTGGAGGACCTGTGGATTATGTCAGGCAGCCGCTGCGTACCGATGTGGAGAGAGAGGCCTACCTCCGAGAAAAGCTGCGCACCAGGGAGGGGAGAGAAGATTACATTGAGGAGGTTTTGCGTGCTAAACTAGGGACAGAGGTCAGTGACATCAGCTTGCTCATTACTCCAGCTGCAATGAGGACTGTATATACCAGCCCAGTAAGGAGGGGCACCTGATTCCAATAGTCCAGCATCAGTCATCGTCTTTGACAGTCGCGAATGGTCAATAACATTAACATTTTATGCAAATTACATGAAATTATACAGGAAGTTATTTTGATTGGTCTAATATCAAGCTGCATACAATTTACGTGAAATTTGAATGCAAGGCAAGTCAAAAGGATTTGCATCTCCTCGACTTGTTTGGAGATATTATGTATACTCATTCTCTAATGTCTCTACTATATTATGTATTTATATTGCACTGACCACTTCTGCAGCACTTTACAGTGTACATAGTCATGTCATTGACTGTCCTCAGAGGAGCTCATACTCTGATCCTACCATAGTCATAGTCTAATGTCCTTCCATATTATTATTATTATGTGTTTATATAGCACTGCCATCTTTTGCAGCACTGTCCAGAGTACATAGTCATGTCACTGACTGTCCTCAGAGGAGCTCACAATCTAATCCCTATTATAGTCTTGGTGAAGGGGTTTAATACGGAATGCTTTTGCTTTAAATCATGTTGGAAGTGAGTATCCTCCATTTAGTGCAACCGAATACAACTTGCATTCTAGTTATTTTTATCATTACAAAAGTTTCAGCTCGTTCTGAGTGCAGAGTGCTAATGTTTTTTTTTTATTTTGTTATACAGTATAGAAGACTGCATGTCAGCAATAGAAGCCTGAATGTATGTTTTTTTTTGTTAGTAAAGCTAATGTGTCCTTTTCATAGGAGAAGGTGGTGGAAGAGTTTGTGGAAAGGGAGAAAATTCTGCGGTATAACGCCAGAAACGCTATAAAGGATGACTTTGTAGAAAAAGAGAACAACAACGTTGAGGCTGAAAAGCCCCAGGAAAGGCCTGTGGAGAAGACCCAGACCGGCTTCTTAGGGACAATAGGCAAGTCCTCGTCCAGTACTCTTTGTAAAATGTAAACGCTTTCTTCCACATTGTATTATTTTTATTTTATGAATGTATGGCCACAGGGGACACAGTTGTTAGAGACAGAAAGAGAAGCTTATGTAATGCACTAGAAGGATCCTAAAATGAACCCACCCCCTTTGTTGAGAAATAAGCTCCTGATTACCACTTTAAGGGTCCTTTTACACTGTCATTGCAGTAAGCAAGAGGCTGCTAATTCAATAAAAGTGTATGGGGACTTTCATTATTAAAGTGACCCTGACATTGGGCAACAGCAATAAAATATACATTCCACAAAGACCATGCTGATAATGTCAATGAGGTGCAATATCACTGTGGTGTGCTGCTCAATTCAAAACACTATAATTCATACACAAAATAGCTACGCACTAAAGGTTCTACAGTTCATACAGATATACAGCAGTGAAAATCCAAGTTTCTTTCCTTAGCAGTTCAGAGCTCCGCAACCAATTCAGCGATTCACCACCACCACACCCCAAGCAGTGGGCACTCACCGTTGTATATGACACTCTATTAGATGGGTCCTCAGCGCCTATGGGGTCATCTGGCCACCCCCTGCCTTTCAAGGAGATCTCTATCACCACCTTCTTGCTTTCACTTTATGATCACTGCAGTGCCACTGCCATATCACCTCAAGTAAATATAATCAACAGGCTCCCATAGCGTAAAATTGTAAAAACACTTTAATAATAAAAAGAGATTGCACTCACAAGCATTGACGTGGTATATTGCAGAGTTTTTTTGGGCTTCACCCCACACGTAGGCCGCCGGGTCAGCTTGGTAGCGCTGTATATTCAGCCATCCCCTCCTCGTCCTAGTAGTCCCACGTCTGCCTGTATGTAGGCCCCGCGCGCTTGACTAGTTTCGTCGCTTTAAGCGACTCTTCAAAAGCATAATAAAACATTCCCTGTGTGTAAAAAAGTTACTTTCAGTGCAGCAAGCAGTACAAGCTTGTTCTGCTCTGCTAATTGGTTAATGTAATCATTGCTGGGCACAGTAGAAGCTCTCTACCTGGTGTCTTTACTCTGTTTAATAGATAGTCAAGTGGCAATGGCTGGGTCACTTCAGCAGAGGAGGGAGGGGGTGGAGATTGAAGAGACCAGGCAGAGAGCTTCTCCTGTGCCCGGCAATCATTACATTTGCCCATTAGCAGAGCAGCGCAAGCTTTTACTGCTCTCTACATTGAAAGTAAATGGTTTTTACACATGGAATGATATCAAATATTTGTTTAGTAACCTAAAGCCTGGTACACACATACAACTTTGATTGATCAATCATTGGCCAATTTTCCCCTTTCCATGTAGTATAAGGCTGCTTTCACATTAAGACGTTACAGGCACACGTTAGAGCAGCCTGTAACGCAGCCCCACCGCACAGTAATGAAAAATCAATGGGCTGTTCACAGTGCCCACGTTGCGTTACATTGTAACGCAGCACGTCCGTTGAGAGTGCTGCATGCTGTGCGTTATGCTGCGCACATGCTCAGTAGTGTTGGGGAGGAGTGGAGAGCGGCCAGGCACATGGCTAATTAATATTCACGGTGTGACGTGCAGTGTTTACTTCCTGGAGCGGCCGCTCTGTGCGGCGATTGGCCGGACGGGACCACGTGATGCCTCATGCGTACTCTTGGACGCCAGAGTGAGCTGCACAACGCGGCTCACTCTGACGTCCACATCAGAGAGCACCAGGCGTTGCCTTAGGGGCACGTTATGTGCCCTATAACGTCCCCTAAACGCAACGTCCTGGTGTGTAAGTAGCCTAAAAGCTTACCTGAACAATCTGCTCATAGTATTCAAAATCTGTTGGCCCCCCACAACATGCGGCAGTAAAATTGGTCAGTGATTGGCATGTGTATATGCAACTTAAGAGTAGATACTTAAAGGGTACCTAATGTGAGAGGGATATGGAGGTTGACATATTTAAGTATTTTCAAACAATGCAGTTTGCCTGGCTGTCCTGCTGATCCTCTGCCTCTAAAGCCTAGTACACACGCCTGATTTAAGTCAGTGGAGGCAGCAGATAATGAGCGCCTCAGCCGACAATCAGGAATGTGTACTGCACCCGACACCCAACTCGAGCGATCCGCCGGATGGATCTACCCAACCCCAGCAACACCGATGCATCCCCAATCCTCCCCTAACCCACAACACTGCCTCCCCCCCCACCCCCCCCCCAGGTTTCCACTGTGCGCGCCGCTTCCCTGCCCCCCGTTCCTAGTCCCTGCGCACCACCGCCGCGCCCCCCCCCCCCCCCCCCCACACACACACACACACCTACCAATACACAGCATGTGTGTGGCGTGGCCCAGCTTCTGATCCCCTGACAGGCGTGTGTACAAGCCCTAATACTCTGAGCCATAGTCCAAGAACAAGCATGCAGATCAGGTGCTCTGACTGAAGTTTGACTGGATTAGCTGCATGCTTGTTTCGGGTGTGTGATTCAGACACTACTGCAGCCAAAGAGATCAGCAGGACTGCCAGGCAACTGGTATTGCTTAAAAGGAAATACATTTGGCAGCCCCCATATCACTCTCAGTTCAAGTGTACTTTGAATTTCAGTTTAGACTAGAGGGTTTTATTTAGAAGAATCATAATCAGGAATGGTTTTATTTTCCAAGTATGATGGGCCGTACCTAGTATTAGTAATGCCACTTTAAGTTGCTGATCACCACCCTTTTTTGTCAATAGACCCCAAAGTGTTTGTTGCTGTCTGTATAATGTTACTTTATTTATTTTTCTTTAGCTGTCTTGTTTATGATGATTTTCCCGCCACCACTCTTGTACTACCTGCTATACCAGTGTATGGAGAAGGATGCGTCGCTCCTGAGCTTCTCCCCTGGCTGGACTCTGGTTCATCTATGGGACCCCACAGTTCTGGGCTATCTCACACTGTGGCTGCTTCTCCAGGCAGTGCTCTTCCTGCTTCCGCTTGGCAAGGTGAGGCGTGTAAGAACGTTTATGTGAAGACTGTAAAGCAAGCCAGAGAGGCCTCTGGGAAAAATGTTGGCTTAGTAGTGGGATTGTCTATTGGGCAGGTTCAATATAAAGCAACACTGTACTGGTTTGTTGCATCTATGTTGCATGGAGCCTTACCACCTCAGTAATGGGGCGAGCTGAACATTCTGCCACTGGCGATATTCTTGTTTCATGGGAAGCAAAACTAGGATCTGAGCAGTGGGAATCGAAAATCTAGTCAAACTTCCTAACTGTAATGTCGGGGGGGGGGGGGGGGGGGGGAAACATTAAATGAACATTCGAAGGGCTGCTCACTAGAGCGCGTGTGTAAGTAAACTGTCTATGTCCAGTACCACTAACCCCTAACGCCGATTGGCGCCGGGAAGGTGGCAGCCCCAGGACCACCTAACAAGAAAGGCGTCAAGAGCGATGGGTGGAGATTAGCGGGGATCGCACTCCATTCCGTCATCAGTCTGACACCGGCGATTGCCGCTAGTAGACTGTTAATGTAAACCGTCTATTTACATTGTACAGCGCTGCAATCTACAACTGCGCTGTACTGGAGACAGCCGAGTCACTTGGCTGTCTCCTGGAGCGGCTCCAACGCAATTATCTCTCATAGGCTGAAGCCCATGAGAGGGATTACTGTGATTGGATTTATTTTTGTGGGGGGAGGTGAATAAATAAAAAAATATGCATTTTTATAAACAAAAATATATGAATAAATTAATAAAGACCGCAGTAATCAGATGCTGCCAACAGAAAGCTCTGTTGGCGGCAAGAAAAGGGGGACATTTTCATTTGTGTGCTAAGTAGTATGGCTCTGCAGCAAGCTTTTAAAGCTGCAGAGCACTGCATTGTAAAAAATGACCTGGTCACTAGGGGAGTGTAAGCCTGTGGTCCTCAAGCGGTTAATGTTTTGTGCACAGAGTAAAGGTGCATACACACATCAGACTATAGTCTTTGGAAAATGAAAGATCACAGACCAATTTTACCCCTTTCATGTAGTATGAGAGCCATACTTACACAGTCTATTCTATGGAGCAGAACTCAGGGCTGGAACCCACAGGAGCGCTTTTAGCAGCGTTTTGGCAGCACTGCGATACGCTAGCAGTTTGCCAAAACGCTGTGCTAATGTTAATGGATGGGGCAACTTCCACAGGAGCGTTTGCGTTTCTCAGAAACGCAAACGCAGGACCTGCAGCATTTTGGGAGCGCTAGCGCTTCAATGTAAAGTATTGAAACGCTAGTGGAAACGCTCAGCAAAACCTAAACTGAGCGGTTCTGCTAGCGTTTTGCGGTGCAGCGCAATGTAACAAAATGAAAAATTATTCACACGACCAATCAGGATAAAACCGCAAACCGCAAAACGCTACGCACCCGCTGGGCAAAAAAATACAATGTTGCAAAACGCGACCGCAAACGCGCATGAATCCGCTTGCAAACCGCTGTTACAAATTGCTAGCGGTTGCGTTTAGCGTTTGCGGTTTGCAGTGGGTTCCAGGCCTCACAATCAGATAGAAATCTTTGCAAGATGCTGCACACAGACGTTGTACACATGCAACAGATCAGTATCTGCAAAAAATCCATTCCTGCAAAATGCCTTCATAGTCTATGACATCTGCAGATCCCATACACACCTTGTTTAATGGACATTCATCTGCAGATCAGACAATTATCTGCCGATCTGAAGATCTAACCTGGTGGATCCGATCTACAGATAATTGTCCGTTAAACAAGGTGTGCATGAGATCTGCAGATATCATAAACTATGAATGCATTTTGCAGGAACGGACCTTTTGCAGGAATGGATCTTTTGCAGATACTGATCTTTTGAATGTCTACAGCATCTTTGTGTGCAGCATTTTGCAAAGATTTCTGTCTGATGTGGAGTTCAGCTCCATAGAAAAGACTGTGTAGAGTATGGCTCTCATACTACATGAAAGGGGGTAAAATTGGTCTGTGATCTTTCATTTTCCAAAGACTTTTATCTGACGTGTGTACCCACCTTAAGTATCCTGTGTGTGAACACTGTGTGCACAGTGCCAACCTGAAAGTTATTCTGGGGCTGGTACCATTTTTTAATTATAAAAACTTTCGGATCAAGCAGAATTGCGATAAAGGCAGATAGAGAAATGTGTTACTTGAGGAATTTCATGAGTTCAGGTTTGCTTCAATTCACACGTATCTACCAGAAACTGAATTATTGATTTTCAGCACTGGTCACTTTTTTTTTTTAGATTGCATATGGCGCTCCACTTGCAGGCGGAAGGAGGCTGACGTACAGAATGAACGGTAAGGTTTCTAAAGTTACAGCATTACATGGTCATGGAGTTTCCATGACTTTTTAAAGTGTTATGAAACTCAGCATTTCTGCTCTGCTCTAAAAGATTATTTACAGCATAAAACTTACCACGAAAAAAAAAATTTGGTAGCAGAACAGCATTCACACAGTTAAACACAGCACTTTCTTGTTCAGTGGAAAGCTTATTTCTGATGCCAAGAGGTGATTACATTGTCTTACGTTTTACATTTCCTTATCAGCCACAAACATAAACATTCCTAGCAGTGCTGTATCTCAGCTGCATACTTAGCAGAAGTTGAGAAAGGAGAAAAATGATCACTTGATACTTTCTAACATATAAATATAGCTGCTATGCAATGGAAGATCACCAGTTGTCCACAAGATAATGTGCCCTTTTTTATGAAAATCTGGAAAGTTTGGCTGAATTCCCCTTTTGGTATTCACTTATCCTCTCCAATTGTATCCATGTTGAATATTGCAGTGTTCTCACCAGATTTTTTTTTTTTCAAGCGGGTGGCATGAAAAAATAGCCAGGTTGGGTCCGAGGGGGAAATGGGAGGGCCAGTGCAACTCTGCTTGGAAGGATGAGGAGGCAAACCGATGACAGCCAGGTGCTCAACCGGCTAAAAGCGCCTGGGTAGAACATTGTATTAGATAACCTACTTAAAGAGACTCTGAAGCGAGAATAAATCTCGTTTTAGAGCTCATAGTTGCTAAACCGCCGCAATAGCGCCGCTAAACGGGGCCCCCAAACCCTTGACCCCCAACCCCCCCACTGCTACACTTGGTCGCAGACTTGGTCGCTCCTGGAGGCAGGGCTAACGGCTGCAGCCCTGCCTCCAGTCGCATCTATCAGCGGCGCATCGCCGCCTCTCCCCCGCCCCTCTCAGTGAAGGAAGACTGAGAGGGGCGGGGGAGAGGCGGAGATACGGGGAAGAGGCAGAGATACTCGCTGACAGACGTGCGTGGGGCAGGGTTGCGGCGGTTAGCCCTGCCCCAACCAGGAAGCGTTCCCCCGCATTACGGAGGGGATTTGGGGGATCAGGGACCCCCGTTAAGCCGCGGGATAGCGGCGTTTTAGCAGGGGCACACATGCCCCTGCTAACTCTGAGGTCTGAAGCGAGATTTATTCTCGCTTCAGACTCTCTTTAAGCATTTAAAAGGTATAAGGATCACTTTCTTAATATTTACTTGGCCATCCTTCTCCCTTTGATTGCTCTGTCTTTTCTAGGGAAAAATTTGGGGGGAAAAAATGTAACTACAAAATTTAGGAAAATGGTTAATTTGTTCCTGTTTTCATGTTCATGTTGGTTTGAAATATGTCATATAATGTTTTTTCTCTATGATATGTTCAACCTAATCTTTATTTGATATATTGCTTTTGATGAAGAATTTTGAAAGCAAAAATACAATGGAAGCTTTAAAAACAGAAAAGCTACACTTTGGGAAATTGTAATGTGTAAACAGACAACATTACTTGTGCATAAGGATGGTTAATGAGATGCAAATAATGTCAAGTTGATGCAGGGTTATGCAAATTTTGTATGCAAATGTATTCAGCTTGAGGCCTGGAACCCACTACAAAACGCTTTCGCTAATCGCAATCGCTAGCGTTTTGTATGACCAGTATGTAAGCGATTTCATGAGTGTTTTAGGGAGCGATTTTAGAAAGCTTGTCGGTTGTGTAGAGATTAACGATTAGTGTTTTAAAGTCTGATTGGTCCTTTCAATTATTAATTTTGTTAGTGTAAATTAACTTTAAAACGCTAGCAAAATCGCTCCGTGCCAGTTTTGATGAGCTATTACACCAGTGATTATATACTTTACATTGAAGCGCAAATGCTAACAAAATGCTGCATGTCATGTGTTTGCAATTTTGCTAATCGCAATCGCTTCTGTGGAATTTGCACCATCCATTCACATTGGCAGAGCGTTTAGAGAAATCGCTAGTGATTTCTCACGCTCCCCAAACGCTTAGAAAATCACTAGTGGGTTCCAGCCCTGAAAGTGGACCAATCTAATTTAACCCCAGCAAGACTTGATTAATTCGTGTTTAAACTGCCTAAACTTGCATACAAAATTTGCATAACACTGCATCAATTCGACATTTGCATGTCATTGACTATCCCTACTTGTGCAAGTATGCAGGGCTGCAGAGTTGGAGCAATTTTTGAGTACTTGGAGTTGGAGTCAGTGGTTTCATAAACTGAGGAGTTGGAGTTAAATTATTTTTTGTACTGACTCCACAGCCCTGCAAGTATGTGCAAAAGAAAGTGTGATAACTGTAGGAAAACAGGTTTTCATTGAATATTATGCCAGTGTTTTATCTCGCTTTTACCATGACGTAGGCTTGATGAGGATCTTTTCTTCTTGCTGCTGTAACAAACTATTGGATTGTGCTCATTCATTTTCACTGTTATTCTGTTGATGGCTGTTGAAATGCGGTGCAACAGATGTCTGTTTTCTTCCACAGCTGCATATTAAAATGTATCCCAGATCCCCACGACTAACAAGCTGCTGCAAGAATGACTATTTTGGAACCTACTGGGCGAGAGGGTTCCAGAGTGGTCAGGAAAACAGGTCATGTGATTAGCCAATCACACTGATCACGTCTAGTGCAGTATCAGCACAATTCTGGTGCAGGCTGTATTTCTGGTGTTGGGCATGGCTTAACCTTTTGTGCAGCATAAATATTCATCTTGGACTTTAAAGAGGAGCTGTCGGCCATACTATGCCAGATAAAAAAAGACATATATAAGTAGATTAATACTAGCTCTACATCCAACTCAAGGACCGGCACCACACTGAAGGATGTAAGCTCAATTACTTTATTTCCAGCATGACAGCAACTTGCTGTCATGCTGGAAATAAAGTAATTGAGCTTACATCTTTCAGTGTGGTGCCGGTCCTTGAGTTGGATACGGTGTTGACCCCTTGGGTACTGGAGTGAGACCGAGGCACACAATTGACTGCTCAGCTTGGTGCTCTTGACCACTTTGGTGACTAGCTCTACTGACATAACTTGTGTAGTATTGCACGGTCCAAGTGTTGATTTCAGTGAACTTTATAAAACAAAAAAAGGTAAATGGAAAGAATTCTGTTCGCCAGGAGGGGCCATCTTTACTCCCTCCAGCTGAAGCCAATGGTGAGGTCATTTCCTCCCTTACTCCCCCCTCCTCCCCACACCAATAGCAAACGTTGATTGTAAATGCAGGGAATGCCTAAGGAAATGGTAGCAGGGCCGGGTTCCCCATGGATGCGGAGCGGTGGTGGCAGCCACTGCCCACATGAATCAGCGGAGATGCCTGTCGGGCTGCAGTGCGGGGAGGGGGCAGACACATACAGTCATGGGAGGCAGCCAATGAGAGGAAAAGGAGTGAGAGTGACACAGACTGCAGCCAATCAGGCTGAACTAGCTGTGTCTGTGCAGAAACTTACCCCCCCCCCCCCCCCCCCCAGCCTGCACTGCAACTTCTCTTTTGCGGCTGATTACTGGCTGGTGGCTGCGTACTAATAAGGAGCTGGGGACATGAGGATTAATCTCTGCAATGAAAAAGTAAGATTGATTTTAAAGTTATGCATTGCCTTTTTAGCATTCCTTTTATATGAACAACAGATAGAAAAAGAGAATTGAATTTGTTTTTTATGCCTAACTCTTTAACTAATTTTTTTGTTCGAGGTTTAGGGAAAAGTTTTTTTTTTTTTTTTTTTTTTGTAACCGTAAGTACAGTAATCTTATAGTTGAGTTAATCATCAATAACAAGGGTAAGGGAAACGTTATTTTCATTGGACAGAGTTCAAAGGTTAGGGACATAAGAGTGGTGGCAATAAAAAGTGTTGTGCTTTGATAATGAGGAATAGGGGAAAGTATCAAAAGCCAGGTACAGTCTATCCTACGTACCCAGCAACAGCTTCTGTTAGGGCCGCTTTGAATGTACAGTATGAATGTTCTGTTGAATTTTTAACGCAGCGCATATACAGCACATGTGAACCATGAATACATGTAAAGAGACACTAAATTATTCAGGCCTGGTTCACACGGAATCGGGACATTTGGGCGCCTGGGGCTAATGGACTATTTGGGAGCAAAATATCGGCTATTAGGCGCCAAAGAAGAAATGTGGGCGCTCGATAAATAGATAAAAGATATAAATTAGAGTTAGGCATTAGTAGAGGGAGGATTCTGTGAGAGTAGGGATAGGTTTAGTTGTAGTAAAATATCGATAGTATTTACCAATGTTTTACTATGCTTATTACGATTGTACATATATTTTCGCTTTCTTTGTTATAGACGATAATTTGCAATTTTATTAGATGAAGAAGCAATAAAAATATTGTTCTAGACAATCTTATAAAATTTTGGCTATACCTGCGCCCTTTTTCTCTGGCGCCCTTATTTGATGTATGTGGTTCACACTACCAGCGTTTTTCGAAGTGCATATTTTGAAAAGTTCTTGGTAATGTAAAGCTATGGGCGACTTTTATAAAATCACATCCTTGTAGTGAGAACACACACACAACATTACACTGGCAAGAGATTTCAAAATCACAAGCAATAAGAAAAAGCTCTTGCAGTGTGAACCTGCCCTTAGTTATTACTGTATTTTTTATGTATTAACTAATATGGTGATCATTATAGTGGTAATCCTCAAAACAACACTATTTGTAATGACAATACTATGCTAACCAATAATTTATGTAATGTCAAAATGAAAAAAAATGGTTAAAGGACAACTGAAGTGAGAGGGATTTGGAGGCTGCCCTATTTATTTCCTTTTAAGTAATACTAGTTATCTGGCAGTTCTTCTGCTCCTCTGCCTGTAATACTTTTAGCCATAGACCCTGAACAAGCATGCAGCAGATCAGGTGTTTTTGACATTGTCAGATCTGACAAGATTAGCCGCATGCTTGTTTCAGGTATGTAATTCAGACCCTGCTGCAGACAAATAGATCAGCTGGGCTGCCAGGTAACTGGTATTGTTTAAAAGGAAATAAAAATAGCAGCCTCCATATACGTCTCACTTCAGTTGTCCTTTAAAGCAGGACTATGGGCACCATATATACTGCATCTGATGCTGGGTAAACATGATGCAACTGTCCGTCTGATCAGACATGTTCAATCAGGAGCCGTTTGGACATGTACGCATGATGCAACTTCCTGTCAGATCACCCATCGATTGAATGGAAAACTACATAGTGTGTACCCAGCATTGCATGAATGCCTACACTAACGTTAACCTAAAATCTAGCTTCACAGACTAAATGTTTGTCTTTGCTGGCCTGTAGTCACATGATTGTGGCTACAGAAAGCTGCCTATGCATGCTGGGAGAGAGTTTCAGTGTCAGCTGATGGAGAAAACCTCTCCCAGCATGCAGCTGAGTTGGCAGATTCTTGTAGGCATGTGACCACAGTCCATAGAAAATGAAAGAAGGCCTTTTCTCTTCAAAGCAAAAAAATAAATTTGAAATGCTGCACATTTATGCTACAGGAGGTGTAGGGACTGTAAACCAGTTTTAATATTTCTATGTGCCAATGGTTTAAAGGTCTATTCACATCTGTTTACTTCAACCTGTGTGTTAAAAAGCACATTCCATTTGACATGCATTTTAGTGTTTGGACAGTTTCTGAGATTGTTTGCACATCTAGTCCCCATCCCTCTGCATATGATTCACAGTTTAAAGAGAACCAGAGATGAAGCACCCTCTTGTATTTTACCTTATAAATCAGTGGGAACATGACAGTAAATGCCTAATCTGCTCTGTTTCATTGTTCTCTGTTTAATCTGACTGTTATCACCTCTGATAAGAATCCCCGACTGAGCATTCAGTCTAGCTTTGCTACGGAAAGATTATAGCTGAGTCTGTCTTCTCTGGTGTCTTTTTAAGCCCAAGCCTGCCCCCTTGTGGCTCTGCTATAATGACTCAGCTATAATTATTCCCTGCAAAGCCAGACTGAATGTTCAGTCCGGGATTCTTATCACAGCTGATAACAGACACTTTTAGCAGTGAGGATGAAACATAGAGCAGGGCAGGTGTTTTCTCTAATGTTGCCTCTGATATATATGGTAAAATACTCAAGGGTGCTTCATCTCTGGTTCACTTTAAATTTGTAATTTTTAATTAAAGTGGACCTGAACTCTTGCACAGGACAGAAGGAAAGTGTAGAGAAATGCACCCTGTATGCATTTAGAGAGTTTACCCTGTGTAATCCCTCCCTCATTTGTGTCTAATCACAAGTTTTAATTTGATCCTCCCCTGTGTCACATGACTGCCTATGGCAGATAAGCAGATAAGCCCATTTGAAAACACAGGCTGTAAACAATATGTCTGCTTCCATGAATCCGGAACTAGAAACTGCAAATGTATTTGTATCAGCTGTCACAAAGAAATGTGTTTCTGTAAAGATTATTATGCTGTTGTGCATCTTTCAGAGCAGAGAGGAGTTCTGAGTTCAGATCCACTTTAACTAAAATATTTGTTTTTGTGTTTTTATTGTAACATTTTGCCTTGTGCTTGTTTTGCTGTCTGGATATTATTTTTTACATATTTATCTGTCTTGTTTTAGTTGTATGCAATTTAAGTGTCCCTCATCTAATGACTGTCCCTTTCCCCGCAGGCGTCCACACTCTGTTCCTGGCTGCCGTGTCAGTTGCTGGACTCTTATACTACAGGATTGGCTTCCTCTACGTATACCAGCATCTCCTCCAGTTTGTGACAGCCGCAGCTCTGCTGTCTATCCTTCTAGGCGTTTATGCATTTGCACGTTCATATAGAGCACCAGCAGAAGACCTTACTTTGGCCGCGTCATCCGGTAGGCATTTTTCATTTAAAGTGTACCCTAAGCAAACCTTGTGTACTAAAAAGACCAACCATACTTTTCAGAATATAAAATGCAGTTTTTCTCCCCCAAAACATTGGGGGAATAGTGGTTGCCTCTTTTATATTCCAAAGATACGGAATAAGCTATACAGAGTGCTCAGGGAAGCTACCAATATATTATACCTACTCCTGCCGCCGCAATCCTCTCCCCCTGGCTCCGGGTCCAGCTTCTTATGTGTACCTCTCCTGCAACCACCGCAATCCTCTCCCACTGGCTCCGGGTCCAGCTTCTTAGGTGTACCTCTTCTGCAACCTCCGCAATCCTCTCCCACTGGCTCCTGGTCCGGCTTCTTAGGTTTACCTCTTCTGCACCCACCGCAATCCTCTCCCACTGGCTCCGGGTCCGGCTTCTTAGGTGTACCTCTTCTGCACCCACCGCAATCCTCTCCCACTGGCTCCGGGTCCAGCTTCTTAGGTGTACCTCTTCTGCACCCACCGCAATCCTCTCCCCCTGGCTCCGGGTCCAGCTTCTTAGGTGTACCTCTCCTGCAACCACCGCAATCCTCTCCCACTGGCTCCGGGTCCAGCTTCTTAGGTGTACCTCTTCTGCACCCACCGCAATCCTCTCCCACTGGCTCCGGGTCCGGCTTCTTAGGTGTACCTCTTCTGCACCCACCGCAATCCTCTCCCACTGGCTCCGGGTCCAGCTTCTTAGGTGTACCTCTTCTGCACCCACCGCAATCCTCTCCCACTGGCTCCGGGTCCGGCTTCTTAGGTGTACCTCTTCTGCACCCACCGCAATCCTCTCCCCCTGGCTCCGGGTCCAGCTTCTTAGGTGTACCTCTTCTGCACCCACCGCAATCCTCTCCCACTGGCTCCGGGTCCGGCTTCTTAGGTATACCTCTTCTGCAACCTCCGCAGTCCTCTCCCGCTGGCTCCGGGTCCAGCTTCTTAGGTGTACCTCTTCTGCAACTTCCGCAATCCTCTCCCCCTGGCAGCACGATCCTCTTTTCTTGCAGGGTGTGCAGGGACACCGGCCGCCTGCCGCTATACAGAACTGCCAGGTCCTCCGTACTCCTATGCGTGCTAGTGTACAGGGACAGCGTGCATAGGAGTATGGAGGACGCAGCAATTCTGTGTAGCCGTAAACGGCCGGTGACCCGGCACATCCTGCAACAGAAGTGGATCGCGCTGTCAGAAGGAGAGGATCGTGGAGGATGCTGAAGAGGAACACCCAATAAGCAGGACCTGGAGACGGGGAGAAGATCGCAGCGGCATGAGCAGGTATACTATTAAAGAGAAATTGTAGTGTATTTCAGTTAATTGTAGTGTTGATGTAGTCTAGTTAAGTGCAGTGTAACGTAGTGTTGTTCGTGTAGTGTATTGCTGTGCAGGTTAGTTGGTAGGGCAGCGGGGTGTAGTGTAGTGTAACTGGTAGGTGCAACAGGGATTAGTGTAGTGTAGCTGGGCAGTGTTGTGTAGCTTAGAGACAGTTTTTTTTTTTGGGGGGGGGGGGGTAAAAGGTCCATAAGACGCCCTTGCAGTATAGAAGCACCTAGGTTTTGTTTGTTTTTTTGCCCCCTAAACCTAGGTGTGTCTTATATGCCAGAGCATCTTATATTCTGAAAATTACACTACTTGCCTACCTTACCTCTGGATCCTGTAGAGGCTTCCCATGCTGTCCTCTAGTCCCCATCGACAAGCGCAGATCTTACAGATCAATGTAGCTGGCAGCAGAAACCTCGCCAGGACGTTAATGGCTAGAGATAGCCTGAACAGTTTGCCGGCGGACAGTTCCCTGTGAACTTGGGCTGTTCGCGGTTTCAAAAAAATTTACATTAACGTCAATGGGGTGCTGACTTTAGCGGTTAATAGCAAAGCCCCCTTACGTGCTAGAAACACCAGATTTTTAGGGTATGTGGAGGAGGACAGTGGGTACAAGAGGAAACCCAATTTTCAGAAAGACATCATTTTTGAGAAAATCAATGTTAAAGTTAGAGGAAAAAAGTAGTAAAGTTACTGCACTAAAATGATAGATAATGTATTAGTGTGTGTGTGTGTGTGTGTGTGTGTGTGTGTGTGTGTGTTCAGAGTGTGGTACATATAAAAAAGAATGCCATGGGCATGCCCATGCCCCCTTTTGAACCTCTTTAACCCCCCTGGCGGTATGATTGCTGCGGCTTTTTTTTTTTAGCATGTAGCTAGCCTAGCGCTAGCTACATGCTTCCCCCCTCCCTGCGGCGTCACCCCGTCACCTCCGATCGCCGCCGGCGCCGCTTGCCCATAAGAAAATCCCGTTCTGAACGGGATTTCCTTGAGGGCTTCCCCCGTCACCATGGCAACGACCGGAGTGACGTCATCGACGTCGTGACGTCACACAGAGTCCCGATCCACCCCATAGTGCAGCCTGGCGGCGATTGGCCAGGCTGCACAAGAGGTATGCGGGGGGGCCCTGTTTAGCGGCGGGTAGTGGCGCATCTGCGGCGGGCGGCGGCGATCGGACCAAACACGCAGCTAGCAAAGTGCTAGCTGCGTGTTTGAAAAAAAAAATTATGCAAATCGGCCCAGCAGGGCCTGAGCGGCACCCTCCGGCGGCTTACCCCGTGTCCAGCACGGGGTTACCGCTAAGGAGGTTAACCACTTGTCCCCATGAAGGCTGGGACAGCCAGAATGTGGAGCCCCGACCACGTAGGGCTTCGCACCCTGAGCTATACCACCCCGCATGGTCCGTGGTATGGGGGGGCTCTGGAGGAGAGGGGCGGCCAAGCCTCCCTCTCTCCCCCAGAGCCCTTGTCCAATCCATGGACAAGGGGCTCTTGCCGTCTTGTTCTCACTGTCCTCCTTAACATACCCTGCCAATTTGGTGTTTCTAGCACGTAAGGGGGGCTTTGCTATTAACCGCTAAATTCATTGGCTGTTGAAACATTTCCCACACTCAGAACAAGAACTCTACAATCGATTTTCTCAAAAACTATAAGGTCTTTTTGCTATCAACCGCTAAAGTCGTCGGCAGTTCAACTGCCATTTGAGTTTATGGAGCCCGCTGCGAACAGCCGGTTTGCTAATATATGGGGTAAATTCACGAAACCTGAAAATTTGATGTTCGCTACATCACTACTAACGGACTGCAGCTCCCGGCATGCATTGCGATTGCCGGGGCTGCGGGGTGGAAGCACCCCAAAGGTAATTAAATGCATTTAACATTTTTGGCAAGCGCATTGCAATCGCCCCCAGTGTGAACTAGCCCTTTTTACAAGCCGTGCTTGCCATGTAACCCCTGAAGAGAATATCGCACACTCTTCCCCCCTCTCCTCCCCTTTACACACATATATTTATTTATAAGTAGAAAACCTTTGTTTATACATTTTTCTGAAAATAACCTACTGCTTTTAAGAAAGTTATAAATCTTACATAAACAAAACTGTTTATTTTAATGTATACACAAAATGTGCTGCAGGGCTGGTTCTAGACTTTCTGCTGCCTGAAGCATACTTTGATTGGCACTGTCATTGGGCCAATCACTGCATTCGATTAGTAGCAGTGACCTATCAGATGCCAATCACTGCACTTGGTCATTAGCACTGACCTATCAGATGTCACTGCTACTGATGGAGTGCAGTGATTGGCCCAATGACAGTACTGTGGTCCTGCCTGTGAGACAATTTGGTACCAGTTAGCACAAGGAGCAGTGGGCAGCTGTGATTGGCCGGTCTGGTGACAGCTCCCCTGCCAGATTGATTGATCGTATGCTAAAAGCTTCCCCTATGACCATGTCCATGGTGATCTTTCGCCAGTGATAAGATTTTACAGTAGCTTGCATTCGATAAGAGGCATATAGCGACACCTCACCAGGGATGCTCAAAAACAAAAAAAAATGTATTCGGGTGAAATCCAAATAGGTTTATTCAGATTTCATTGAATTAAATCACCTGGGGGGGGGGGGGGAGGGGGGGGGGAGGGGGGTTACTCTTACCCATCAGACGTCATCTTTGATCCGTCCCACGGTGCCTCCCACGATACGTTCCAAGCAGTGGTCACGTGATTACAAACACTTCCTCCTTCCGAGTTGAAGGAGGAAGTGTTTGTAGTCACGCGATGTGCTTGGAACGCATCATGAGAGGCGCCGTGGGACAGATCAAAGAGGGCGTTTGATGGGTAAGATTAACTCCCCCACCCGCACAGGTGATTTAATTACCTGGATGAAATCTGAATAAAACCTATTTGGATTTCATCTGGTGATCATCACTGCACCTCACCTGCTTATGATGTCATAGGGAATGGCTGCAGGTGCCAATGGTCGAATAAGGTGTGTGGATGAAGAGGGTAGTGTGTGTGCCAGGAAGACGGGTGGCAGAGCGGAAAGGAGGCAGGCGCCAGGTGGCCCAAACTGTTTGTCCAAATGCCACTTTATAGATTGTACCCCTGAATCATGCGATTCAGATTGCTTCATGGTAAGTCTGCCCTTGGGAGTGTGCGTTCCACATGTTGAGTCTAGGTGTTTGACATCTGTGTTGTATTAGTCATTGCCAAAAGTATGTAATTAATTACCTGTGTTTGTGCCATACTTTGTACAGTGCCATGGAAGGCAGTGGTGCTATATAAAACAGTAATGACTATAATGTGGTTGCAGCTTTCTGGCACACGGTCTCACAGTGGTTGCATTTTACAGGGAGTTTTATCTATACATTCTTCTTTGGACGAGAGCTAAACCCTCGCATCGGGAGCTTTGACCTCAAGAATTTCATTCAGTATCACACTGCGGTGCATGGCTGGGTAAGTTGGTTTTCTTAATGCTTTATGGATCCAGATTAAACTAGTAAAAGCAAATAAAGCAGATAAAAATCTCTGCCTCCCCCTGCATAAAAGGTAAGCTTTTCTGCATGGTTTACTCTGCAGACTCAGCTCAATACAATTAGATTTTTTTTTGTCATGGCAACAGCAATCTTATCAATTAGCTTCTGAGTGAAGTGGAAGTTTAAGTATCAACCCTTCCAGTAATTTGAAAACCAGTCATAACTTTTTTTACCCTTTTAGTTTTATGTTGTGTTTAATGTTTTAGACCAGAAATGAAATTTGAGCTTCATACCATTTTTTTATTCAAACACAACTGGCACTGGCATGTAGCCTTTTTAAAAGCAGGGCCGTGGAGTCCAATTCGACTCCAATTTCGACTTCTCAGTTTATGATACCACCGACTCCTCTAATTTGCATATAACAATCTTTTTGATTTAAAGTATGTAACATAAAAGGCATGTTAAAACTGACAAAGCTTAGGAATTTTGAAGCTTTATTAAGTTGGCATCTGCTTTTGGAAACAAAACAATGCTCTTGGCCAGTAAGCTGACTCTCTGCCCTGTCGGCCATTCCATCCCATCAGCCGGGTTCCAGCGTGCAGCTACACCACCTTGTAGAAAAAGGTGGCGGTGCTATGCCCGAGAACCCAGCTAATACAAGGTTCTAGTAAATTAGATAGGGATCCAGTAAACAGACAGTGTGTTGGGACATTCTAATTTTTAAGCATTAGCATACTCTTTGTGTTTTTTTATGTACCCCAGAGATGCATTTCAACTAAACTTAGTATATACCTATTTGAAAACTAGTCCTTGGTAAGCGTACATGTAGAGGGTGCAGACAGGAACTAAGAACATCAACTGTGGGTACGTCTGAGAGAGTGATATGCAGGTTCTCTGCAGGAGAATAAGGGGTTAATCCTCTACTTATATTACATTTCCTCTACTATTATATTTTGATTGTAATCCCACTTTGAAGGACATCTGAGATGGAAGATAAATGGAGAAAATTTTTTTTATCTATTCTCCTCCTACAAATGACTTTTCTAGCTATCCTACGACTTTTTATATTTAAATCAAGTTTATAAGTTTTTTTACTTTTTCATTGTCTCTGCTCAGTTTTTTTTTTTTTTTTTTTGCTCAGTGACACCTTTACTGAAGAATGCCAGAGCTCAAATCTATGAACTATTGACCCTTTTTTATCTGTTTTCTGCTTTCAGAAGCCATTTACTGGCAGGAAAGTATTTTATGGCTGTAATTACTTTTCAGTAATGCTATATCGGGGGGGGGGGGGGGGGGGGGGGGCGCAAAAAAAAAATGGGCGTGGCCATGCCCGGATGTGGGCGGTGACATAGCAGGAAAGGGTGTGGACAGGATGTGGGTGGTAACAGGAAAAGGCAGATCTAGCCACAAATGCAATGAGATTGGCAGCAGATCTAGCCACAAATGCTATGAGATTGGCAGCACATTTTACCACAAATGCTATGAATGAGATTGGCAGCACATTTTACCACAAATGCTATGAGAGTGGCAGCACATTTTACCACAAATGCTATGAGAGTGGCAGCACATTTTACCACAAATGCTATGAGATTGGCAGCACATTGCCAAATAGCAGGCAGGCAGGCAAAGTAAGAAGTAAAAGACAAAATTTTAAATACCTGCAATCTCCTCTGGCGACCTGGACCCGACCTCCTCTCAGGAGCTGTCCACAGCAGCAGCCAGGCACAAGGCGTGATGTCTCCGACTCCCAGTCAGGAGTCCCCTCCACGTGTCAGCCAGCCAGATGCAGCCCAGGCAGCCGCAGCCCCAGGCAGGTGGCAGCTCCCCCAGGCCCCAGCACAGAACGCTCGGCTCATTCGCTCGCTTGCTCCAACACGCGGGCAGTGCGCAGTGGGCTTCCGCCAATGGCTCCAGGCGGGGGGTGGAGTCAAGCAGCGTGATGGAGCCACGCACCAGGGCACGCCACGGCCGGCCGCCTCAGTCCCCCTGTCTGATTGGATAGGCAGACCGGCCGGTGGAGTGCGTGCCGCGGGGGCGGATTGAGTAAAAAATAAACATGTTGCAGGCTTTGGCGGGCTTCGGGGGGTCGGATTGTGGAGGTCGGCGCGTGGGCCGTAGTTTGCCCATCCCTGGCCTAGTTATTTGTATGGTTCGCACCGTACATACACGTCTATCTCATCATGTCACATACCACCTTGGTTGTCCTTTTAACGTACATAAAAGTTCTTCCCTGCTGGGGCTTGGGCTTTAGATATCATGTGATATTTAAATTTCAAGTATACTGTATCTTATCATTTCATGCCTTTTTGAATTTGGTTTTTTTTTAGGTTTTCCTCAACTTTGTTATGCTTTTGGCTGAAATGGAGACTCGTGGTCTGGAGATACCGTCTCTATCTATGATCCTGGTGAACAGCTTTCAGCTGCTGTATGTCCTCAACTTTTTTTGGAACATGGTAATTACCAATTAGTTCTCTACATTCCAATCTGTGTTCATTCACTGTTTTCACTTAATTACACGTGCTGCTTCCATGCTATGGATCATGTTTATACCACTCCTGGCTCAGTACATGATTTAACCACTTCCCCTCCCCTGGGACGAGTATCTACGTCCCTTCTTTACCTTTGGAGGGACGTAGATACTCCTCCCTTGCCGCCATGCACTCCCGCTCACTCCCGCGCTCGTTCTCGTTGCCGATCTGTGTGTGTGTGTGTGGGGGGGGGGGGGGGGTAAATGTATGGGAACATTAATCCAAGTCCCCGTGTGAATGATTGCCGCGATCATTGAGATGCTGCGTCATTCACAGAAACCGAAAGCAACGTGGCCACGCATTGCTTATTGTTTAGCGTACTAATAGTATGCACCAGAAAGTAATGCTTGAGGACATCTTGTGGCCAAATAGTAAAATTACACCTACATACAATTTTTATTTTTCATAAAAAGTCCAACATTTACATTTCAAAATTAAATCTTTCCATCCCACACTCACCATTAGTACCCATAAAAAAAACATAAATAGTTACCTTAGGGACTGAACTTTTTTTAATATGTATGTCAAGAGGGTATATTACTGTTTTTTTTTGTTTTTTTTTTATAATGGGCTTGTTAGTGATGGACACAAAATCGAAAATATGCACCATTATTTCCAAAGAAAATATTGGCGCCATACATTGTACTAGGGAAATATTTTAAACGTTGCAATAACCGAGACAAATGGGCAAATAAAATGTGTGGGTTTTAATTACGGTAGCATGTATTATTTTAAAACTATAATGGCCGAAAACTGAGAAATATTTTTTTTCCATTTTTTTTTCTTATTCCCTTTTTAAAATGCAGTTAGAATATAATAATTCTTAGCAAAAAGTACCACCTAAAGAAAGCCTAAAGCTGTGTACGCACTTGAAAGATTAATGAAAGATCACAGACCAATTTTACCCCCTTCCATGTAGTATGAGAGCCACACTCTACACAGTCTATTCTATGGAGCTGAACTCCCCATAAGATAAAAATCTTTGCAAGATGCTGCACACAAAGATGCTGTAGACATTCAAAAGATCAGTATCTGCAATAGATCTGTTCCTGCAAAATGCATTAATAGTCTAGGATATCTGCAGATCATCATACACACCTTGTTTAACAGACATTCATCTGCAGATCAGATCCACCAGGATGGATCTTCAGATCTGCAGATGATTGTCAGATATGCAGATGAAGTCTGTTAAACAAGGTGTGTATGAGATCTGCAGATATAGACTATGAATGCATTTTGCAGGAACGGATCTTTTACAGATACTGATCTGTTGCATGTGTACAGCAACTCTGTGTGCAGCATCTTGCAAAGATTTTTATCTGGTGGGGAGTTCAGTTTACTAGAATAGACTGTGTAGAGGATGGCTCTCATATTGGTCTATGATCTTTCATTAATCTTTCAAGTGTGTACACAGCTTAATTGGTGGTGAAAAAAACAAGATATAGATTGTTTCATTGTGATAAGTAGTAATAAAGTTATAGGCGAATGAATGGAAGGAGCGCCTTTGCTTTGGTTTTTAAGGGAAAACCCATGGAGGTGAAGTGGTTAATGTGTGCTATGGAGAGATGATCTATGAGATGCTTATGTTTTTGAGCTGGTGCTAATTTTATGTTGATTGCATTCAAATTTATGCAGCTTGGAATCAGACCAATTAAATGCCGTCCTAAGCTGCATAAATTTGCCAAACATTAAGGGCCTGTTTCCCCGCTTTATTCGTATGCAGTGAAACGTGCCTATTCTATTGCCTATATGACGTCTGATGCTGGTGCCATTTAGATGGCATGCTGCAGTTTGCCGCAGTATGCATCCGACTCCCTACTGCTATAACGATGATACGCGGGCGCCTCCGCTAAGGCCAAACACAATGTCCTGATGATGCGCCACACTTTGCACGGCGCAAAACAGCTGTAGACCTTTTACTGCCTGTACCTCTCTCTGTTTTGCTGAATAATGTCTTTTGGGTGGACTTTTTAAGATGAAGCAATAAAATTGATTTTTAGCCAGATGTGCACTGCCGCTTTCACTTCATTCCTTTAAAGAGAACTGGAGACGAAGCACCCTCATGGCCGACTGAGCATTCAGTCTAGCTTTCACTGGAATCATTATAGCTGAGTCAGTCTTCTGTGATGTCTTTTCAAGCCCTTCGAGGATAAATAGCAGAAAAGCAGAGCCACAAGGGGGCAGACTGGGGCTTGAAAAGACCTCACAGAAGACTGATAACAAGCAGATTTAGCAGAGAAGAATGAAACAGAGAGCAGGGTAGGTGTTTACTGTCATATTCTCATTGATATATATGGTAAAAAAACATGAGGGTGCTTTCTTCTCTGGTTCACTTTAAAGGGAACCAGAGAGGAACGGGGGGTGAAAAAAGGAAAAGGATTTCATACATACCTGGGGCTTCTTCCAGCCCCATAAGCCTGAATCGCTCCCACGCCGCCGTCCTCAGCTTCCTGGATCCGCCGGTACCGGGCCCGTCACTTCCGGCGGACGCGGCCAATTGTCCGCATCACAGGGGCTCCCTCCATACACGTACGCATGCGGCTGCGCAGTAAGCAGCCACATGCGTATCTGTATGGGGAGAGCACCCTGTGATGCGGAGAATTGGCCGCGTCCGCCTGCCGACTTGCCGACTCGCGGCAATGACGGGACCCGGTGGCGGCGGATCCAGGCAGTGGAGGACGGCGGCGTGGGAGCGATCCGTGCGTATGGGGCTGGAGGAAGCCCCAGGTATGTATGTGTCATCCTCTCTGGTTCCCTTTAAGGCCAAACACAAGCACATGCAAAGCAAGATATTTCGAGCCTTTATTTGTTATCATTTGGGCAGCACGGTGGCATAGTGGATAACGATCTCGCCTTGCAAGGCCGGGTCCCCCGGTTTGAATCCCAGCCAGGTCAACATTTGCATGAAGTTTGTATGCTCTCCCCGTGTCTGTGTGGGTTTCCTCCCCACACTCCGGTTTCATCCCACATCCCAAAAACATATAGATAAGTTAATCGGCTTTCCCCTTAATTAGCCCTAGACCATGATACATACACTACAGGATACATACATGGACATATGACTATGGCAGGGACTAGATTGTGAGCCCCCTCCGAGGGACAGTTAGTGACAAGACAATACATACTCTGTACAGTGCTGCATAATATGTCGGCGCTCTATAAATACTTAAATTATAATGAATATGGCTTACAGCTTATGTGAACCCCAAAATCTCAGACATCAGAATATTGTGAAAAGGTTCAATATTCTAGGCTCAAAGTGCAGACTGTAATCAGCTAATTCATCCAAAATGCCAGCAAAGGGTTCCTATTTCATATATTCAACCTTTTAAGTTGAATTAGTGAAATCAATGGACTTTTTGCACAGTGTTCTAATTTTTGTTGTTGCACCTGTACATCCCATCCCCCTGTGTTATGTGTACCTATGTATCCAGTCTCCGCCTATGTAGGTCTACTGTGCTGTCTGTGCCAAAAAATAATTCCTTGTACATCACCCTATACTTGGCGAATAAAATCTTCTCTGATTCAGCACGGGTGAAAATAGGCCCTAATATAACATTTTGCATCAGTGATTAGCATCTTGACCATCTCTTGCGCCAAGTAGAGATACAAATGATTCGGAGCTGATGGAAAATTTCCTGCAGCAGCGGCTTAATTGACTTGGCCTGTTTTCAAGCTGAATAAAATTACCGTAACAATTGCAGTGATCAGCACACCCTGCAGCTAGTTTACTGTCAGCACAGAGCAACCTGCATATACTGTGCATACTGGGGGATGGGTATATGTGAAGCTCTAGAACACAGGTGTTGAAAACCAGTCCTTGAGGGCCATATCCATGCCAGTGTTTAGGATGGAATGAAAACTGTTCTACTTGATGAACCCAACCTTTCCTGATTCAGTCCCATCAATTCATTTGAGTTGTGCCAAAAATGTGTGAAGACCTCAGCCCTTGAGGACTGGAGTTCTCCATCCCTGCTGTAGAATCTCAGTCTGCATTCTGGGTAATCGCATTCACCCATCTACTGAGCGGTCCATGCTTTGTGTGCTGACTGATCTTATGTCCTTGTGTTTTGTAGGAAGGAATACTGACCTCTCTGAGTATTACTCACAGTGGGTTTGGCTTCCAGCTGGTATACTCTTTCTTGGCGTGGATTCCGTTTGTCTACTCTCTGCAGTCTCTTCACCTTGTCACGCATCCAGTGGAGCTGTCCTATACATCGGCTGCAGCTATTACTGCTCTGAACTGTAAGTTTCCTGGAACTGGCGCTGTCACATTGTATATATGGTATGTAGATCTTATTGGACATCACAGGAATGCAGAATTAAAAACATTAACGTACATCTGTAATACTTTTTTTTTTCTTCTTCTTCTTAAACTTTACATACGGGGGGGTCTAGAGGATAGAATAGATTTACTTTCCTGGTGCTTTTACCACCCCCTAGCAGTGTATCTGGTCCCTCACTGCATTCTGCTGCATTCTCCTGCATTCTCACTGCATTCTTCTCCAAGATGCCACTGTCACCTCCCCAAAAAAAATTGACCACAGCTGCAGGCATGTCCATGCGGCTCTCTTGATTGCGTTGCTGTGGCCGGACAGGTTCTGCATATGCACAGTTTAAAGAGGAACTTCAGCCTAAACAAACATACTGTCATTAAGTTACATTAGTTATGTTAAATAAAATAGATAGGTAATATAATCTCTTACCCACCCTGGTTTAAAAGAACAGGCAAATGTTTGTGATGTCATGGGTGCAGCCATCTTTTTGGTTGAAAGGAGGTGACAGGGAGCATGAGACACAGTTCCAACTGTCCTGTGTGCTGATCACCCCTCCCAGCTGCACGCGCTAAGCTTCAAATCTCAAATATAAAAATAAAAAAAAAACATCATGCTTTGCACAGCATCACGGGAAAAAATCCAGGGCAGTTTTCTTCTGTGCAGCTAAAAATGAGGATTGGGTAAGAAAAACAAAGTTCTGATGCTGTGAAACTGTTAAAGAGACACCAAGCCTTTTCAATGCTGCTGAGTAGATTTTTAGTCTGGAGGTCCACTTTAAGTCTTTGTGAAATGTGCAACCGCCAGAACGCCCCCAGCACCACCCCCGGAGCTCGTATGTTGTTTAACCACTTACAGATCTTTGGTATGTATATATACGCACCTGTGCTTACCACTAGCAGATCAGGGGCGTATATATACGCACTGTATACTTACCACCGCCAATCGCGATTCCCGTGCCGTTTCCATTCGCCATCACCGCATCCCTGTTCTTCTGTGATGGCGAATGGTTCATGAGAACCATCCATTCTCAGCCCCGATCACTGTGCCCTTATGAATGGGAGAAAGCTGCATCTCTCATTCATAACGCAAGGAAACTGTTACACTTTGGTACCTACCTGTGGTAAACTGCAGACAGTAACCAAAGTGTAGTGCCATCTTGTGGCTAAAAAGTAAAATGCACACAAATACACATAAACATACCATAAGAGACTTTTAAATTCAAACATTTATTAAATATTTATTATTTGAACCCCTACCCCATAGTTACCAAAATAAAAAAAAATTACAACATTAAAAAAAAAAACCTACATAAATAGTTACCTTAGGGACTTTTTAACCACTTCAGGATTCTGCATACGCTTAAGTACGCCCCTGAATCCTGAAGTGGATTCTATTCCATGTCAGTTCACGGAGGGTGTCTCCGTGAACACCCTGCGAGCCTCCGATCGCGGCTCGCAGAGTAAATGTAAACACACGGGGAAGATCTTGTTTACATATATAAGGCGCTGCTGCGCAGCAGCGCCGTAGAGGAGATCGGCGATCCCCGGCCTCTGATTGGCCGGGGATCGCCGGCATCTGATAGGCTAAAGCCTATCCCATCAGGCGCAGGACGGAGATCCGTCCTGCACCGCTCACAGGGGGAGGGAGAGGGAGGGAAGGAGGCCAGAAAGCGCTGCGGAGGGGGGCTTTGAAGAGCAAGCGCAAACAGCCGACGGCGATCAGACTCCCCCAGCAGGACATCCCCCTAGTGGGGAAAAAAGGAGGGGAAGTCTGATCGCCCTGGCTGCTATCTGATCGGTGCTGCGGGCTGGAGAGCCCACGCAGCACCGATCAGCAAAAAAAAAAAACCCTGGCACAGAAGTGGTTAAATATGTAGGTTATGAAGATATATTCCTGTTGCTTTTGTAAATAAAAGCTTATAATTATTTTTATAGTATAAAAAAACACTAAACTGAAAAAATACACCTTTATTTCCAAATAAAATATTATCGCCATACATTGTACTTGGGGCGCAAATTAAACGTTGTAATAACCGGGACAAATAAAATGTGTCTAATCTACAATAGCACATTTTATTTTTAAACTACAATGCCTGAAAGCTGAGAAATGGTGAAGTTTTGCAATTTTTTTCTTCTTCTTCCCTGTAAAATGCATATATAATAAAATAATTCTTAGCAAAAAGTAATGCCCAAAGAAAGCCTAGTTTGTCCTGCAAAAAATATATAGATAGTTTCAGTGTGATAAGTAGTCATAAAGTTATTGGCAAATGAATGAGAGGAGCGTTACGTGAAAATTGCTCTGGTCTTGAAGTGGAAAAAACCTGTAGAAGGGAAGTGGTTAAAGCATACATCCGGCAATCTGAAAAAGAAATGTTTCACTCACCTGGGGCTTCTTACAGCCTGTGAAAGTCTGTTTCGGTCCCACTGCGCAGTTCTACTCCGACCAGGCCTCCGCTCTCCCCGAGCTGGGTTGGGATCTTCTGCGCATGCGTGCCTCACGCTCCCGACAGGTCACTCTGCACTTCACGTCCCAACCGTGGGTCACAATCGTAGAGAGGGGAGAGCGGAGGCCTGGCTCAGAGCGGAACTGTGCCATGGGACTTAACAGATTTCTAGGGGCTGGAAGAAACCTGTTTTTTTTTTTTTTTCCCTCCAGATTACTGGATGCCTCCTTTAAGCTTCAATACTTTTTGGAAATTCATATCTGAAATGAAAAGGTTCTGTTTGATAACCTCAGATTACAGGAAGTCTTGTTTGCAGCAGTTTTCATTGGAAGCAGAGTTTGGCTTTAGTTTTATATGTTGGACCTATAACGTTTAGCATGCTCTGCCCCGGCTTCTCTGACACTCAGCAGTTTGTTTCTGTGTTGGAATTTGCCGAGGCGACAGAATCTTTACATGAAGAGACAAAGTAATCCTCCATTGTAGCCCCTGTAACCCCCTTCCCCTGCTGTCGCTCTCTACCTGCAGGATGGCCAGCGGGGAACAGTGACAGCACCTTCATCCTATAAAGATTTGTGTTTTTTACTGAATAAGGCCACTTGCAACACATGTAGCTTGTGTAATGCCAGAAAACTCACACCCCACAGATATGAAATCTTTTAACCTCCTTAGCGTTCTGGACGAGCTGAGCTTGTCCAGTGACGCCGGAGGGTACCGCTCAGGCCCTGGTGGGCCAATTTGCCCCCCCGAGACCTGTGACGTCATTCCGTTCGTTGCGATGGGGAAGCCCTGAAGGAAATCCCGTTCAGAATGGGATTTCCTGATGGGCATGATGAGGGAGGGAGCAGGGAATCATGTAGCTAGCGCTAGGCTAGCTACATGATAAAAAAAAAAAAAAAAAGGTTAAAAAAACCACCCAAGGCCGTGGGGAATCAAAATGCCAGGGAGTTTAAGCTAGAAGTAAAATAACTTTTTGTCAGATGACAGAGAGAAACCGTGACCAGGAATTAAACTTCATCCCAATCAGTAGCTGATACTCCCTTTCCCATGAGAAATATATTCCTTTTCACAAACTGATCATCAGAGGGGTCTGTATGGCTGATATTGTGTTGAAACCCCTCCCACAGTGTGATGTCAGGACCATGGCGCTGACATCACACTGTGGGAGCCTTGTTGCATTGTGGGAAATAACAGCTGTTTTCAATGGCCAAAAAAGCAAGCAGCTCCTTCCAGTGACATCAACTGCCAGCAGTAAAAATGTCACCATGTGATAAATGTCAGAATGTACTGTAAATCAGGGAGAGGAAAGCTTTTACAACGGGCAAACACTGACTAAATCATTTATACATAATTATTGTAAAAATGAAGCACTGTTGTTCATTACCTTATTTTCACTGGAGTTCCTCTTTAAAGTAAACGTGAAGTGAGCTTAAAAACATAACTATGTAGACGGAAGGCTCTGGATGCCATAGAGTGTGTCGCTGTGAATGGGAACAATGGTCCAGATACAGACAGTCCGCAACTTACAATTGACTCAAGTTAGATTTCAGAGATGACATGCCCTATAGGTACACAATCAGGTATAATACACCTGATATTTGTTTTAATAATAAAGTATTTGATAAAAAACACCAATATGTCTAGGTGTTTACTACAGAAACACACAATGTCTGTATTGGTCCTATGCTGTGGGGGTCCTGGCTGATCCCCCTCCACTGCAGTGATATATCAGTGGGGTGTAGCTATCCCACAGCAACGGAGTTAGGTGTCCTGTAATGGGTGATATGGACCCGAGTGAGTTCGCAGGTGTGGTAAAATAAACCACCTCAGCAAAGACCCCTCAGACTGTTGGAGTCCTCTATACACCCAGATGGGAGGCTAGATTACTAGGGTGTTCAAACGTGCATAGTGCTGTACAATAAACCTAATGAGATCACATTTCACCTAAACAAGGCTTCTTCAGAGGTGCTATACATATAATACAAAGTGCTATACAAGATAAACATCACCCACAAATTAAAATAACAAAATGCCCCCCATATCTGATTGCCCCAGTCAGAGCTGTGTGAGCCATGTTAGGCTGCCAAATAAATACCATTGAGGGAGGAAGAGGAGGCAACTGCCACAATGGGCTACGCCCACCCTAGTTCGTGTAAGCTACTTCTCCCGGAGGTGCCAAGGAGAGCCTCCCTAGGGCAGAGGATTGAGCTCCGAGCTCCGCCTACCTCCAGGATAATGTCCCCCAATTGGCGAATCTCGGGGATCCCCCTATCGCTCACAAATCAGTCGGAGTCGCTGTATGCGCTCCATCGGGCTGAAAAGGGGCGGGGTCTGCGTGTCACCTACGCAGCATCCGCCGTCAGATCCCGCACCTCGCACGAGTTGGCTGAAAACTCGCCGTAGCTCAGGACGCTCTGCGTCAGGCTCCTCTGCGTGGAAGGGAGGAGTCCAAATGGGCGTGTCCACTGCGCGCAACCCAACCCCCGTAACCAATGCAACGCATCTCGCGTTGCCATGGTCCCCGCTCCCAAAACAAGCCGACGGACATAGGTTGTCTGGGCATCCACCACACATCAAATGCATATGGGCACACTAGCCGCCCCTGTTGGGATCATAACGGCTAAGTGCGCCAACCATTACAGAAGTATACTTTAACGTAGAAAGGCAGGTGGTACATGCGGGGAATAAATTTGGGGAAGGGGGGGGTTACGTGCGGTTCAGTGGACACTGACAGTAGACGTAGCTTCAATGGGCACTGACAGTAGACGTGGCTGGGAGGGTACAGTCATACCCTCCCAGCCACGTCTTCAATGGGCACTGACAGTAGACGTGGCTGGGAGGGTACAGTCATAGATACTCATAGATATTCATAGATATTCATATGGCCAATGCACCATGCATATAGCAGGCCATGTGATCGGACGTAGGAACCAAGGATACATAGTATTAAGGGTGAGGCATCACAAATATGTTCATGATACACATTAGACAACTCATAATGCTGATATGAGACCCAGTCAAGATCTGTGGTATCAGGTCTCATAAAAAGCATGCCAGATTGAAGTCCTCATTCAATCCATTGGGCATCCACCACACATCAAATGCATATGGGCACACTAGCCGCCCCTGTTGGGATCATAACGGCTAAGTGCGCCAACCATTACAGAAGTATACTTTAACGTAGAAAGGCAGGTGGTACATGCGGGGAATAAATTTGGGGAAGGGGGGGGTTACGTGCGGTTCAGTGGACACTGACAGTAGACGTAGCTTCAATGGGCACTGACAGTAGACGTGGCTGGGAGGGTACAGTCATACCCTCCCAGCCACGTCTTCAATGGGCACTGACAGTAGACGTGGCTGGGAGGGTACAGTCATAGATACTCATAGATATTCATAGATATTCATATGGCCAATGCACCATGCATATAGCAGGCCATGTGATCGGACGTAGGAACCAAGGATACATAGTATTAAGGGTGAGGCATCACAAATATGTTCATGATACACATTAGACAACTCATAATGCTGATATGAGACCCAGTCAAGATCTGTGGTATCAGGTCTCATAAAAAGCATGCCAGATTGAAGTCCTCATTCAATCCATTGGGTGAGATAGTCTCTAGACGGAAAATCCACTGGGATTCAATTTGTGTGAGTTTTTGGTCAAAATTCCCCCCTCTGAAGTCCCTTTTCCATGTCTGGATTCCCCAAAATTGGATCTCAAAACGTTGATTAAGGTGGAGATCATTCATATGTCTGGCAATCGGAGTATTCCTCTTATGTTTTATATCGCCGACATGTTCCAGTACGCGATCCTTAAGCTGTCTTGTTGTTTTACCCACATACCATAAATTGCAGGGGCATTTAGCCCCGTACACTACCCCCTTGCTTTCACAATTGATAAATGTACGCACATCAAAGGTTCTCCCACTTAATGGAGCCGTGAAGTGTTTTACAGTTGGCATGTATGCGCAGGCCTTACATCGGCCACATCGAAACGAACCTGCTGGTTTAGGTGGCAGCCAGGTTTCTCTAGGGGTAGTGGGTGGGTTATACGTACTGTGGACCAGCAGGTCCCTCAGATTGGGGGATCGTCTATATGTAATGGCTGGGGTATCAGGGAGATGTTTGGATAGATCTTTGTCCTTTTGTAAAATAGGCCAATAGTGCTTCATGATTTCAAAAACTCTATGCGAATCATTTGTAAAGGTCCCGATCAAACGGGGTATCCTCAGTGTATCAGTTTGTTTCTTACTATGACTGAATTTGGATTTCGTGTCTTTGAGGGTTTCATCACGTGGTGTCTCATAGGCCCGTTTATATGCTTGTTCAATAACGTGGTTAGGAAAGCCTCTTTGTTTAAACCGTTGTCGTAAAAGTGTACATTCCTTATCAAAAGATTGTGATGTCGAGCAGTTCCTCCTCGCCCGGAGGAACTGACCGGTGGGTATGCTCCTACGTAGTGAACTGGGATGGGAACTCTCCCACCTCAGTAATGAGTTAGTCGATGTAGGTTTGCGGAAAATCTCAGTTTGTATTTTACCATGCTCAATCGTAATCTTAAGATCCAAGAAATTGATGGTATTTTCATCAATCTCATATGTGAAATGCATGCCTATCTGATTAGAGTTCAGGATTTCCACAAAGTCCTTGAAGACATCCTTGGGGCCATCCCACAGCACTATCACGTCGTCGATAAATCTCCCCCAGTACAAGATATGAGAGGTGAAGAAACTGAGGTCCTCTGAGAAGACACAGTGGTCTTCCCACCAGCCCAGGAACAGATTTGCATATGAGGGGGCACACGCCGTCCCCATAGCACTGCCCCTGAGCTGGTGGTAGAACCGCCCCCCAAACAAAAATACATTATGTGTCAAGATGAATTCAAGAAGACGAATGAGAAATCGATTGTGTGCTTCAAGGTGTTGTCTCCGTGTTTGCCTCCTCTTCCTCCCTCAATGGTATTTATTTGGCAGCCTAACATGGCTCACACAGCTCTGACTGGGGCAATCAGATATGGGGGGCATTTTGTTATTTTAATTTGTGGGTGATGTTTATCTTGTATAGCACTTTGTATTATATGTATAGCACCTCTGAAGAAGCCTTGTTTAGGTGAAATGTGATCTCATTAGGTTTATTGTACAGCACTATGCACGTTTGAACACCCTAGTAATCTAGCCTCCCATATGGGTGTATAGAGGACTCCAACAGTCTGAGGGGTCTTTGCTGAGGTGGTTTATTTTACCACACCTGCGAACTCACTCGGGTCCATATCACCCATTACAGGACACCTAACTCCGTTGCTGTGGGATAGCTACACCCCACTGATATATCACTGCAGTGGAGGGGGATCAGCCAGGACCCCCACAGCATAGGACCAATACAGACATTGTGTGTTTCTGTAGTAAACACCTAGACATATTGGTGTTTTTTATCAAATACTTTATTATTAAAACAAATATCAGGTGTATTATACCTGATTGTGTACCTATAGGGCATGTCTTAGTGACAATTGTGTATTGTATATGTTCCCCTGGTACTTACCTTCGGCTAGTGTATGTATCATTTTGTATATGGTGTGCCGAACACCTATCCGTTCCATTTTAGGATATGGCCTATTTATCTGAAGGGCTACCATCCATTGAATCATTTACCAAAGAGGCGAGAGAGACATTTAATACAGAGGAGCCAGAAAGTGACATCGAGGTAGAACCAGGGACCAATCAGACAGATATCGAGCCTGTATTTGTGGACATCTTCAAAACCTACAAAGAATTTATTAGATCCTCCTGGGAAGTGGCATCCTTCAGTATCTATCTGAAGGAACATATCACAGTTAGAGGCCTACGTAATCTCACCAAGTTACATTCTCACACTGATGATATTCCATTTATGACTGGGTGGGATGAACTTAAGACTAGACAATCGTTAGAACTAATGAAATACCTACATGATTACGAACAAAAATTTGCAGAAAAGGCCAGAGCCAAACTGGTACAGGAGCAAAAAAATATTATTAGAACTATCTGGTCACCCAGAATTCGAAAAATTTGAAGCTAAACTTGAACGTAAAGTCAGTGCATACACTGAGGAAATTAAGAGCAGGAAACATAAGAAGTTTCAAAGAGACAGTTCTGACTTCAAGAACAATAAAGTTTATACGTGGGCAGAGAAACCTAAACAACCCCAACAACCCGCCCCGAGGAGTGAACCTATCACGGTATCTGATATTGACGTACAGTCAGAAAGCGAGTCAAATAGTTCTTGCAGTCACCTATCACCCAAAAGACATAACAAGAAAAAATACGTTCAACGTGGTATACGTAACCCCCCTAGAGGCCAACAACCAAGATACAACAATAAAAGTAAACAAACTTTTTTAGACCAGCCTCCATCTTCCCCAAACGCACAATGTGCAGACCCACGACAGACTCAGATGGAACAAGAGCGACATATTCTAAGAGATCGGAAACAGTGGGGGTATACGGGGCAGAAGAGGGGTGGCAACAGGAAACCCACACATCAATGGTAACCACACACGATTCGGTGGCACAGTTGAGGGTAGTTAATTTATCATCGCATGTCCTGACACCAACTGAAAATTCATTGCTAATTAAGGGCCTATCATTTGTGCCCACCGAGAGGTTTCATGCTTTTGACTGGGTAAAGGATGTGAATCTCTTTGCTAGGAAACTGGCATTGGTCAAGATGTATGAAAATAAGGAGGCTAAACAAAAGATATCTGAGAAACAAGAAAAAGAGGCTTATGAGGCCCTACAGGAGTTGTTATCTGAATATGATACAGGTATCCCGCCTCTGGCCCCACCAAGTGGTACAAGACCAAAAAGTAAATACTGCCCTGCGATATCTCAGTATCCTCAGATATACACTTTTGTCGATATGGTCACAAGAGCCCTAAAAAGACTTGAAAGTGACAGTATCAGAACCCCTACACATGATAATTTGAGTGTAGATGAAAGACGAGCATTACATACACTCAAAACTAATAAAAATCTAATAATTAAACCTGCAGATAAGGGGGGGAATGTAGTTGTTATGGACAAGGACATGTATGAACAAATGTGCCTAATGATTTTGAGGAATGAGAATCAATACGCTATTATCCGTGATAATCCCACCAAACGACATACAGATGAGTTATGTAGGATATTAAAGGAGGCAGTGAATGAGGGCTGCCTAGACACACTTGACTACACTCGATTAGACATCTCGACCAAGTTCCCGAGATTGGCGGTCTTTTACGCCTTACCCAAGATACACAAAGAACGAGTGCCACCTCCTGGGAGGCCGATAGTGTCAGGTTGTGGTAACCTCACAGATGAAATTAGTAAATACGTTGATGGCTTCTTGAGACCATTTGTAGAGGCTCTACCCTCCTACCTTAGGGATACAAAAGACCTTTTAGTGAAACTCCAGGACATCGAGGTTCCATCTACCACGTTACTGGCAAGCCTCGATGTCGAATCTCTGTATAGCAATATCGAACATAAATTGGGATTGTCAGCAGTGCAATATTTCTTAAAAACACGGGGACAACACCTTGAAGCACACAATCGATTTCTCATTCGTCTTCTTGAATTCATCTTGACACATAATGTATTTTTGTTTGGGGGGCGGTTCTACCACCAGCTCAGGGGCAGTGCTATGGGGACGGCGTGTGCCCCCTCATATGCAAATCTGTTCCTGGGCTGGTGGGAAGACCACTGTGTCTTCTCAGAGGACCTCAGTTTCTTCACCTCTCATATCTTGTACTGGGGGAGATTTATCGACGACGTGATAGTGCTGTGGGATGGCCCCAAGGATGTCTTCAAGGACTTTGTGGAAATCCTGAACTCTAATCAGATAGGCATGCATTTCACATATGAGATTGATGAAAATACCATCAATTTCTTGGATCTTAAGATTACGATTGAGCATTGTAAAATACAAACTGAGATTTTCCGCAAACCTACATCGACTAACTCATTACTGAGGTGGGAGAGTTCCCATCCCAGTTCACTACGTAGGAGCATACCCACCGGTCAGTTCCTCCGGGCGAGGAGGAACTGCTCGACATCACAATCTTTTGATAAGGAATGTACACTTTTACGACAACGGTTTAAACAAAGAGGCTTTCCTAACCACGTTATTGAACAAGCATATAAACGGGCCTATGAGACACCACGTGATGAAACCCTCAAAGACACGAAATCCAAATTCAGTCATAGTAAGAAACAAACTGATACACTGAGGATACCCCGTTTGATCGGGACCTTTACAAATGATTCGCATAGAGTTTTTGAAATCATGAAGCACTATTGGCCTATTTTACAAAAGGACAAAGATCTATCCAAACATCTCCCTGATACCCCAGCCATTACATATAGACGATCCCCCAATCTGAGGGACCTGCTGGTCCACAGTACGTATAACCCACCCACTACCCCTAGAGAAACCTGGCTGCCACCTAAACCAGCAGGTTCGTTTCGATGTGGCCGATGTAAGGCCTGCGCATACATGCCAACTGTAAAACACTTCACGGCTCCATTAAGTGGGAGAACCTTTGATGTGCGTACATTTATCAATTGTGAAAGCAAGGGGGTAGTGTACGGGGCTAAATGCCCCTGCAATTTATGGTATGTGGGTAAAACAACAAGACAGCTTAACCCTCCTGGCGGTTTGCAAAAAAATCGCCAGGGGGCAGCAAATCTTTTTTTTTAAATTTTTTTTTTTTTTTTTCATGTAGCGAGACAAAGTCTCGCTACATGATAGCCGCTGCTCAGCGGCATCCCCCCAGCCCCTCAAAGAACGGGATCTCCCGGAGGGCTTCCCCCGTCGCCATGGCGACGGGGCGGGATGACGTCACCGACGTCATCGACGTCGTGACGTCAAAGGGGATTCCGATCCACCCCATAGAGCTGCCTGGCACTGATTGGCCAGGCAGCGCACGGGGTCTGGGGGGGGGGGGGCGGCTGCGGCGCGACGGATAGCGGCAAATCGGCGGGTAGCGGCGGCGATCGGGCACTGCACGCAGCTAGCAAAGTGCTAGCTGCGTGCAGCAAAAAAAAAATTATGCAAATCGGCCCAGCGGGGCCTGAGCAGTGCCTTCCGGCGGCTTACCCCGAGCTCAGCTCGGGCTTACCGCCAGGAAGGTTAAGGATCGCGTACTGGAACATGTCGGCGATATAAAACATAAGAGGAATACTCCGATTGCCAGACATATGAATGATCTCCACCTTAATCAACGTTTTGAGATCCAATTTTGGGGAATCCAGACATGGAAAAGGGACTTCAGAGGGGGGAATTTTGACCAAAAACTCACACAAATTGAATCCCAGTGGATTTTCCGTCTAGAGACTATCTCACCCAATGGATTGAATGAGGACTTCAATCTGGCATGCTTTTTATGAGACCTGATACCACAGATCTTGACTGGGTCTCATATCAGCATTATGAGTTGTCTAATGTGTATCATGAACATATTTGTGATGCCTCACCCTTAATACTATGTATCCTTGGTTCCTACGTCCGATCACATGGCCTGCTATATGCATGGTGCATTGGCCATATGAATATCTATGAATATCTATGAGTATCTATGACTGTACCCTCCCAGCCACGTCTACTGTCAGTGCCCATTGAAGACGTGGCTGGGAGGGTATGACTGTACCCTCCCAGCCACGTCTACTGTCAGTGCCCATTGAAGCTACGTCTACTGTCAGTGTCCACTGAACCGCACGTAACCCCCCCCTTCCCCAAATTTATTCCCCGCATGTACCACCTGCCTTTCTACGTTAAAGTATACTTCTGTAATGGTTGGCGCACTTAGCCGTTATGATCCCAACAGGGGCGGCTAGTGTGCCCATATGCATTTGATGTGTGGTGGATGCCCAGACAACCTATGTCCGTCGGCTTGTTTTGGGAGCGGGGACCATGGCAACGCGAGATGCGTTGCATTGGTTACGGGGGTTGGGTTGCGCGCAGTGGACACGCCCATTTGGACTCCTCCCTTCCACGCAGAGGAGCCTGACGCAGAGCGTCCTGAGCTACGGCGAGTTTTCAGCCAACTCGTGCGAGGTGCGGGATCTGACGGCGGATGCTGCGTAGGTGACACGCAGACCCCGCCCCTTTTCAGCCCGATGGAGCGCATACAGCGACTCCGACTGATTTGTGAGCGATAGGGGGATCCCCGAGATTCGCCAATTGGGGGACATTATCCTGGAGGTAGGCGGAGCTCGGAGCTCAATCCTCTGCCCTAGGGAGGCTCTCCTTGGCACCTCCGGGAGAAGTAGCTTACACGAACTAGGGTGGGCGTAGCCCATTGTGGCAGTTGCCTCCTCTTCCTCCCTCAATGGTATTTATTTGGCAGCCTAACATGGCTCACACAGCTCTGACTGGGGCAATCAGATATGGGGGGCATTTTGTTATTTTAATTTGTGGGTGATGTTTATCTTGTATAGCACTTTGTATTATATGTATAGCACCTCTGAAGAAGCCTTGTTTAGGTGAAATGTGATCTCATTAGGTTTATTGTACAGCACTATGCACGTTTGAACACCCTAGTAATCTAGCCTCCCATATGGGTGTATAGAGGACTCCAACAGTCTGAGGGGTCTTTGCTGAGGTGGTTTATTTTACCACACCTGCGAACTCACTCGGGTCCATATCACCCATTACAGGACACCTAACTCCGTTGCTGTGGGATAGCTACACCCCACTGATATATCACTGCAGTGGAGGGGGATCAGCCAGGACCCCCACAGCATAGGACCAATACAGACATTGTGTGTTTCTGTAGTAAACACCTAGACATATTGGTGTTTTTTATCAAATACTTTATTATTAAAACAAATATCAGGTGTATTATACCTGATTGTGTACCTATAGGGCATGTCTTAGTGACAATTGTGTATTGTATATGTTCCCCTGGTACTTACCTTCGGCTAGTGTATGTGTTAGATTTCAGAGATGCAAAGTTATCTTCAGGTCAGGGCTGTGGAGTCGAGAAGGTGGAGCAATTTTGGGTACCTGAAGTCAGAGTCGTGGTTTCATTAACGGGAGTCGGGTGATTTTTGTACTGATTCCATAGCCCATATAGGGCTATGGAGTCCAGGAGTTGGAGCAATTTTAGGGTACCTGGAGTTCGTGGTTTCCATAAACGGAGGGGTCGGAGTTGGAATCGGATGATTTTTGTACCATCTCCACAGCCCAACTTCATGTACAAAATACTGTACTGTTGTCTTTTTTTATTTATTGTTTTAATATTGTATACATTAAGTACACACAGAGTACAGCCTATCACACAGAGGTACTCTGATTCTACCTCTGCCACTGAGTCAGCCTAAATAAGAGAGGTACCCTGCCTGTGCCACTGAGCCAGCCTATCACAGAGAGGTACTTTGTATCTGCCTGTGCCACTGAGCTACCCTATTGAAGTGTACAGCCTATTACAGAGAGGTATTCTTCTTCTACCTTTGCCACTGAGTCAGCCTAAGAGAGGTACCCTGCTCTTACCTGTGCCACTGAGCCAGCCTATCACAGAGAGACTCTGACTTCAGAGAGGTAAAGTAGTGCAGTGCCGGCACTTATAGTAAGTGTCATTCTGGCTCTTGTTCACATTGGAATTTACAGCGGAAGTCTACTTTAAGTATGTGTGTTGGGGACAGCTGCAGTTTTAAGGTGGCCACTAACTGTCCAATTTCTAGCGAAAAATCGTTCGAGCGATCAGAGATTCTGATCGGACGAAAAATCATTCACTACACCATCAACTAACCAATCTTTGCTTCCTATCTATTACAACCACCAAGAAAATCCAAATTTTCATTCGCCGAAAATTCATTCGGGCGACATTTTTTTCACTCGTTCATAATCGATTGTGTCCACCAATGGAGATTATTTACAACCAATCCGATCAGAATTTCTGATCGCTCGAATGATTTTTCGCTAGAAATTGGACCGTTAGTGGCCAGCTTTAAAGGGATACTAACAGACTTAGTACTTGATGTTCTAAAGATTGATCTTAATATGTAGACGAGGTGGCCTAATTTCTGACTTTCTCCTTTGAGACAGCTTTAAAATGTATGACCCCTTGTTTGTTTTCCTTAGTTCTCGGGTTCCTCCTGTGTCACCGAGCAAACAGCGTGAAGGCGGCCTTCAGGAAGAATCCAGATGATCCGAAGCTCTCCTGTGCGTAACCTTTTTCTTCCCTTCCTCTTTGTTATTGTCATGTGTCTGTGTTATGTCTAAACGTGCCCTTCTGTGCCAACAGATCTGAGGACTCTGCCAACCTCAGCTGGCACTAAGTTGATCGTGTCTGGCCTCTGGGGATGGGTCCGACATCCAAACTACTTGGGTGACATCATCATGGCTTGGGCCTGGTGTTTGCCTTGTGGTGAGTATTAATCATTTCCGACGTGATTGTTTACCCGACTTTACAGTCAACAAATACGATCAGTTAGAGTAAAGGTGCTCATACATCCTCAAAATGATCGAATCTGCCGAGATCAATGCTACAACGTGGCGGCCCGATCGCAATTTTGATCAATTTCTGGCCGATCTGTCATGCTGGAAAGCTCTCACTCCAAAGGGGGCAGTTGGGTGCGCAGCGGTAGCAGCAGATTTCCAGATGACTGGCGGACCCCCGGCTGGTCTCCCCTTGGGGCCTTGGTGATTGTTGCAGTGGAGCTTACACTCACCTGTGATCTGTGCCTTCTCTCAATCGCCACCGGGTGCCTGTAAGCTGTGACCTGATGGCATGTATGTGGGCACGCACACACCACTAGGTCAGGTGGTACAGGCATCCCAGCAGCGATGGAGGAGCATGCCAGCGTACAGATAAACGGAGAGGGGGTTTGCATGCTATTAATATTGTTTTGTTTGCAGTGGTGTGACATATGTCACTGCACCGCTCTCTCACTCAGGGTCCCTGCACTACTCGAAGTCTTTGACTGACTAGAATGTCGAATACGGGTGGGGAGGAAGTGGCAGTTCTCCTCCTCTGTTGTCCCTTAGGAACTCCCCTTCGTAATTTTCTGTCCTGCCTGATCGTTGTTTTTGGTCAAAATCGTTCTGATTCAACTGCTGGGAATCAATCCCCCAAAATGTAAGGAATCAAATGGGAAAATCAGTGAGCGTAGGGCACCTTTTACCCTATCACATTGTTAGTGGATGTGTTTATAGATAATGGCAGTTGGTGCTGTCTGGGTTTTTTTTTTTTTATGTCTGCCAGTAGTAAAGATGATAACCTGCAGGCTCACTGTAGATCAAACAATATGAAGGAATTAGACGTCGAGATTCAAACATTTCTTGATCTATTTTATAACTTAGCTTAGCAATGTATTGATTTTTTCTACTACTATCTTTCCGTACAGTTCCTCTTTAATTCCGTGAGGTTGTGAATGGAGAAAATGATACAGTCAGAGCGTTATGAATGTGCACACAGATATACAGTAATATTTGTTTTTCCTGTTGTAGGTTGCACCAGCATTGTGCCATATTTCTATGGCTTCTTCCTCACCGGATTCCTACTCTTCTATCAGTTGACCAGAGTGGAACGTGAGTGCAGAATGAAATACGGGCCGGACTGGGACAGATACTGCCAACGTGTCCCGTACCGCCTGATCCCCTATATTTACTAGCGAGGCTTTCCTGGGCTAACGTCTCCACCACCGCGCCGCAGCCTTTTGAGCTATGCTACGTTTTTTTTTTATGACAAATGAAACCTTGTTTGGCCTTTCAGGCTGTTGTAAATGTTTGGTAAGTTGTATATAATGTTTTAATGTTATTTTATTTTTTGTTAATGCAACAAAAGGACTTTATAATTTCTCACCAACAAAGGAAGACTATTCTTTGCCTCTTATGTCTTCCATGCTTCCTGTTCCGTTAGGTAGAGTTAGATGCTTATCAGGTACCTGTAAGGTAATTCAGTGACTTCTAGATGGATATAAGTGACATTCTGTATGGTGCACAGAGGTGGCTGCGTGGCCTCCATGAGACAAGACTAAATACATAAAAGAAATTCAATGGTGGCCAGTGCTGACCCTCTGCCTATAATGCTCGCTATAGCGTTCAACTAGAAGGCAATTTTACACCAAAGACAACATTGAAGTTCCCTTTAACAAATACTAGCAGAACCCAGGCAAGCATTTGCTTTTAAAGGGAACCAGAGACGAAACACCCTCATGTATTTTACCATATATATCAGTCTGAACATTGAATGAAACAGAAACGCCTACCTTGCTTTCTGTTTCATTCTGCACTGCGCAGCTTGCTTCTAATCAGCCCTGATAAAATCCCCGACTGAGCATTCAGTCTGGCTTTGCTCAGGAATATTTATAGCTCAGTCTGTGTTCTCTCATGTCTTTTAAAGTCCAAGCCTGCCCCCTGGTGGCTCTGCTCAGGAATCATTATAGCGGAGTCATTCTAGCAAAGCCAGACTGAATGCTCAGTCAGGGATTTTATCAGGTCTGATGAGAAACAAGCTGTGCAGTGCAGAATGAAACAGAAAGCATGGTAGGTGTTTTCTCTAATGTTCCCACTGATCTATATGGTAAAATACATGAAGGTGCCTTCGTCTCTGGTTCACTTTAAAGCAATGTCCAAGTGTGGTCTCCAGGCCACACTCCCCCACAGCATAAACTGAGGGGCAAGGTCAGTCCGCCAGAGCACCGGGTCGGACACCCAGTACATAGTCCACAAGGACCAGCACACTCAGGGATTTCTTCCAAAACTCATAGAAATCTTATTACTGAATCTTCAACATTTTTAAACATTAAAATACGTGAGCTGTCACAGGGACAATCCAGCAATACAATAACCACCAAAGACGGTCACTGTCCATCGAAAGCCTAGTCTCCGAGCAAACGGAGTATTCATAGCAGTCGGGTAGACAGAGATCGCAATCATATAAAAAGTCCAAAAGATGTGTGCACTTTTTATATGATGGTGACCTTTGACTACCCAACTGTTGTAAATACTTTGCTTGAGGACTAGGCTTTCGATGGATATTGACCGTTTTTGGTGGTTATCGTATTGCTGGATTGTCCCTGTGACAGCTCACGTATTTTAATGTTAATGATGTTGAAGATTCGGTAATAAAGATTTCTGAGTTTTGGAGGAAATCCCTGAGTGTGCTGGTCCTTGTGGACAAACCTGACCTCTGTTAAGGTGTACCCGAGCCGAAGCTTTGCTACAAAACAGTGTAGGTTTTAGGTGGGCCCATCGGGCACATACTTATACGCGGCTGTGAATATTTGTACTGGGCTATCCTCCCTATCCATGCATGGCCAGTACAAGGATTGGCTTGTGCATGAATGATTCCCTCTCAATGCTGAGGCCTCAGGCAGAGACGTGTCAGACTGCAGAATAGCAGCTTCCACCATGTGCTGGTCACAGGCACAGTTTACAACTAAACCACTATATAAAGTCCATCAATGCGATTTTTTTTCTTTACATAGATATTTATGTACATATAGAGAGATGCCTATTTTCTCGAACCCAAAGTAATTTCTAATTATTTTCTGATAAGTCCTTTTGTACTTTTTCCTTGTGCTTGAGTTTTATACTTAAATCCCTATATTCTGATAATGACATGCCCCGGCGTCAGCTGTGTTTACAATAGCAAGCGTGGTATTTTTATATGCAAGTGTGTTATTCTGACTTTGAAGCTTCTGCAATGTGGAGTCAGCAGGTAGAGCTCTGAGAATCTTTAAAGTGTACCTGTAAGGAAAAAAAATGTCCAAGTTAGATACTTACCTCAGCAGAGGGATAATCGCCGCCCCCTTGTCTCCACTGATACAGCACCGGGAACCTTCAAACAAAGGCTCGTCTAATATGTTTGTCTGGCTGCACTTTTGTCCATGAACAAGCACGACAGCACCCTGCTGGCACAATGACGACCTGCGCAGCAACAAGGAGCCACCCATGCACGGCTTTTTCCTTCGTGCACAAGCCGCTCACTGTGTACTTACGCAGGCTGACAATTGGCATGCATGTAATTTGAGACGCCGGAAAATTTGGGCACAGGGCAAAGCCGAAGACCCGCTCACCCTGCTCAAGTCCCGTGGCGTTAATCACTATTTCCCCTCCTGGTCTCCGAGGACTCAGGGTAAAATGTAATTCAGCTGCCAGCTGTTGCTTGTGGCCAAACTATGCTGTTTTTATAGTAATTTGGGCTTTGTCTTTTGACGACGCCTTAATTACTGTCTAAGCACTGCTATAGCCCTAAGTCAAAGCATGGCCTATGGCGGCACTTGGTGCACCCAAATTTCCTGTGCTGTTTTTGCCTGTCTTGCATCAGGGCACTCCCATGGACGGGGCATGAAGACGGGGGGGTCCCAGTGAGCTTCGGTGGACTGCAGGAAGACTGGAGAAGCATCTGAATCATCCAAAGCAAGTATCTAACTTGTTATGTTTTTTTTTTTTTCCCTCAAAGGTTTACTTTCATTTTTTAACCCACTGGTGAGGAAAGCAATTCTCATTATGGCCTATGGCGGCGCCCCAAACAGTTGGCGAAGCGCTGCGCCAAAATTAGCTGATCCATGAGGGCAGAGGAAAATTCAGGGTTTTATTGTAAAAGACTGCCAATCCACAGCTTTTTGCACTACCCTTTAGCTAACTGGTTAACTACTGAGGGCTTTAACCATGGAAAGAATAAGCTGCTCCGCGGTTTAGTTTTTTATGCTAATAGAAGCTGTGAGGCATCGTCAGTAGACTTTGTTAGAGAAAGGACAGCTGCAGATATCTTAGAGGCGGATATTTTTATAGACTGGAGGAGTTTATTGAATTTGCAGAGACTTGTATAACTGGGACACAGCAATATAACCAGGCGGGTCTGTTGTGTTCTATTTTTAAGGCTTTAGGTGGAGTTCCCTCTTAATATCGGCCCCCTGCAGATGCCCATGTGCACACATAAGGCCGAAGGGGAGTCCAGGCTGTCCCCTTGTGGAATAGGAGCTCTCTGCTCTATTATTTATAGTGATAATATTTCCAGGGGGTGACTGTAATTGAAGTGTGTCCGTTTGGGATCTTACATCCTAATACTTCATCCCTCTGGAAATGGTGTGATTTGAAATGTAATGTTTTATTATGAAACATGGTCTTTCTCAGGACTTTTAGACCCTATAGGATAAATAGATATTTGAGTTATGGGCATTTTACAAGATGTGAGCATAATCTGAAATGTGTGGTTTCCCTGCTACCTCTGATGAAGAGAACCTGTCAGTCTTGTATCCTCTGTAACCTGACACTGCTGACAACACCATAAGGTGTACATCACTTCCACTCAGTTTCCTTCAGTAGGTGGAGCTCCACCCCTCCCCTTCCTGTTGTCCACAAGAGGAGGGCAATTCAGGGTTAAAAGTTTTGCATGGGAATGGGGTATGTGTACCGTACAGAAGAGGACCCCTCGCGGTAGACTTCTCAAAGCAGGGCATATGCTATTAGGTGTTCTTAATAGATTAGATGCCCTTTTCTTTTTCACATGGGTGGTGAAAGGGGGTAGGGGTTGTGCATGGAAACGTGATAGCACGTTCTGTGGCCACATAGCGCTCTAAAACATCGATATGTATCAAGTTAGTGGTGGTGTCTGGGCAACCGTTGCATGGTCTGATCAGTGCCGAAATCTGATCAATATCAGTTGGTACCTGGCACTATCCAGGTAAACAACTGATGCCAGGGAGATACAGATATTAGATGATATACTTGATTATGCATACAATACACATACGTCTGATAGTGTATAACCAGCTTCTAGAGTTAAGGTAGCTCGCCCACCTATTCAGTGAGTATTCAGGATGTTGTCACAGATCCATAAGTGCTCCAGTAGCAGGAAGTTTAGTACAACCATATTTACACCACCTGCCCTCCCACCTGATTAGATATCAGCCTCTGTATTGTTGCTGGGGGTGGCTTATGGTCAGGTAGTTGTGTGGGAGCCAAGATCTGACTGCTCTTGCCTAAATTTATTGAACAAGCACTGTACAAAGGCTGCACAGAGATCAGCATTACTCTTCACGAGTACTTTGTCAGATTTCCTATAAAACAATACTGCATTAGCTCACTGTGCGGCCACATTATATGGGGGGGGGGGGGGGGGGTTGCAGTGTGGGTGGAGTTCCTGGTTTGGCTCAGGAAACAATGCACAGATAGAGCAGGGTGGTAGCCAATGATTTCCTAGCACTGGATTCATGGAAGAGGCAAGGTTAGGTTTCAACCAATAATTTAAGGATTTAGTCATTAAACTTTAGCAATCACTCCTTAACTCAAGGAGAGAATCCTTATTTTAAGGTTTTCCTGAGATAAATAGCTTAGTATTACTACATCATTCATCATCGTGGTTATAACAGTAAAAACAGCTCAGAATCGTTATTAAATATAGGAGATAAACTTGAAAGTGAATTGAGCCTTTGTCAGTTTACAAATCATGCATAGCCTGCCAGGTTCCAGTGAATTACAGTCGTACAGACCAGCTACCATTTATTATTTTACCAGAAGCGTTTGACATGTAGCATCTGGTCATACACTAGCGACCTGCTGCAGCCTTGTCTGCTATCCTGTGACCCCTCCTTGATCATCTCCTCCTGTGCTTCTGGTATTGGGTCTTGTCTGACTCTGGCATGCAGAGGAGGCTGGTCTGTAGCGGACATCATGGTGATTTATCCTGGCAGTTTGTGGTCTGCCACACACTGTCACGCTTCCACATCCCCTCGCCAGTGCAGGGGGCTGCAGCTTCACATTACATGCTGCCTGTGTGCGGAGAAGTTCTTAAATGTGAATAGGTTGTGTATTATAATTATGTTTTTATACTAAGAAAATATATATTTACTTCTATTTTATGCCACTGTATGCTTTTCCAGTTTTGTAATGGATTTTCTCATAAAAATTTGGACTATTGGATATTTTCACTGATGTTGCCACCAGAACATCAATAAATGTATTTGCCTGTGTGCTGTTATCCTGTGTGGAGGGGTTTGTATTATTATAATGTTTACATAAAGTGAGACAGGTGTGATTTAAAAAAACATTTGTATACACCACTATTTAATTACATTTTGTAATAATTATATGCAATGTGAGGAATTTGCAATTAATATTCAGTCTATGTATAAAGTATTATTAAAGAGAGCCCGAGGTGGGCTCAAAAATATATATAAAAAAAGTAGGCTACCTGATCCGCATGGCTGAGTGGATCAGGTCGCCGCAAAAACCGCAGCAGGAGGCGCGGCCAGGGGAGAAAACTGCCCAATGGCAGCTCAGGAAACCCTGTAAGAACGCCCCTGGCGGGCGTTTTAAACAGGGAATTCCTCTCCTGTGTTTACCTCTAAGTTAGCGACAAAACTTGTCGCTAAACTTTGGGGGGCTATAGTGGGGGGGGGGGGGGGGGGGTAGAGAGCAGCGGTCATTAGGCAGAAAACATGCCCGTGTCCCATCTGCCCCCCCAAAGAAAAGGAAAGGCTCTGGATCCCTTAGAACCTTTCAGGTCCTCTCTGCATCCCCTCGTTCCAGCGTCCGACTTAGTGTTGTAGAAGTCTTCGGGTCTCCTCGGACTTTGCACGTGCGCAATATGGAGCCGCACTCGGAGCCCCGCGTACTTACGAAGACTTCAGAGGAGACCTGATGACTGCTGACGGGACATTTGAACAGGGGACAGTGGTGAAACGAGGGGACACACAGAGGAAGCAAGAAGGCTCACGTTTTTCAGCCACGTTTTGGGAACGCGTGCATGAATCCGACACGCACGACAGACAGTGCATAGAGTGCACTGTCTGATGTTCACACTGCATGTGTTGCGGACCAGTGCGATCCGGGAACGCATGCTGCATGCATTTTTTACAGAAACGCGCGGCTGACCCATTCACTTCAGTAAATGGGATCAGCCACGCAATGCATAGAAACGCAGATGGCGTGCGTTCGTATGCGTTGCGTTCCGAACATTTGTAATGTGAACAGGGCCTTAGGCAGAGCTCCCCCCTACCCTGTCCTCAAGGCCCACCAACAGTACAGGTTTTGCAGGAAACCACAAACATGCTCAGGTGAGGTAATTAGTGTCTCAGCACAGCTGATTAACTACCTCTGTGGATTTCTACAAAACGTGCACTGTTGGTGAACCTTGAGGACAGGGTTGGGGACCACTGCTCTAAAGGATACAGAACCTTCCCTCCTCTTTGGTGAGTATGTAACTTTCCCTCCACTCCTGGTGATTACATTTGTCATTCATGGGCCTCTATAGTGAAGCGTTTGTTATACAGATATCAAACATGATAACCAGCACTGGAGATTTTCAAGGCGTTTTGTTGATTGACATCAAATGTGAATATTCAGCCGTCATCCAATACAGAAAGCAGGATATAAAATATAGCTCTTTGTAAGTATAGCTCTTAGATGCACAGCGGAAAGCACCTGAGGATCAGTGTGTCAATCGCACGGCTGAGTGGAATAAAGCACAACGGACAGTCGCCGTTCCGAACGGTCCCACAATCTTTGTCACTCAACAAAGAGCGTGGGACTGCTTGAAACGGCGACTGTCCGTTGTGCTTTATTCCACTCAGCCGTGCGATTGACACACTGATCCTTAAAGCGGTATAAAACCCTGACATATATTCAATAAAAACCGTACCAACCCAACTCGCATACACTGAACAACAAAAATTAGCATGTTATTGACTATCTCTAGTGTTGACTATAAAGACCTCCTATATTCAGCCTACCTTTCTGATAAGCAGAGCATTTACAGATTAAAAAAAAAATCTAGGGGCAAGAACGTCACATGCTTGTAAAAGCAATTTATCATCCCTGCCCCCTTCCCGAGGTCTATCACTGCTGCTGCAAAAGTGGCTACATTGTAACCATGAGGCCCCCCCCCCTCCCACCATGTGACTACACTGTCAGGCCACCACCCTCCTTGCATGACGTCATAACTGCAGCATTGCCTCACTTGACATCGTGTGTGCAGCAGAGCTCTGCAGTGGGCGAGGGCAGTAAGACTGTTCAGAGTACATGCCCTTTATAGAAATAATGTTGCCTGCTGTGTTCCAATCTACAATTATCTTTATTACCAACTGAAAGTCGGTAAATCTCTCCAGTGAGGCAAACTGCAATAAAGATCCCCAAATCCCTTTCTAGACTGTCCAGAATTTTTAGCCTCCGAGTAGTTTTGGTATGTGCGATCACTCGGTGGTTTGGCAGAGCAGAGCCACCCCTCGGCGGATCCAATGCTCAGGTCTGACCAGGGTTGGGAGAGTCACAGATGTCACAAAGTTAGTGGAGTGTCCAGTAGAGGACAGCGTTCCGGCCCTCTGCGGGGTCCTGTATAGCGGGCATTCATACGTGTGGCCTGCACTGGGTTCCTCCATGCTGCTGCTTACAGGGTCCATCTAATAAAAATAAAGACAGCACCATTAAAGTGATCTTATACTTTAGTGTACCCTATATGCTCAAGTATAAGCCGACCCCCCCCCAACAAATAATGAGTAACCCAAATATAAGCCTAACCTTCAATGTCTCCACCTGTGTATGTATGTGATCAGGGCTTTGGAGTCAGAGTCTCTGAGTCAGCGGTTTCATAAACAGGAGTCCTATAATTTTTGTACCAAATCTACAGACCTGGTAAGTATTAGACTATGGAGTTGGAGCCATTTTGGGTACCTGGAGTTGGAGGTTTGATAAACTGAGGAGTCCGGTCTTGTTCACATTTAAAATAGTTGGCGCTAGCGTTTTGCAATTTTGTGCGCTTTTTTTAAGCACCTCCCAGCGCTTGACTGCGTGTTACGATTTTTTTGTAAAGCGCTTTTGTAGAGCGATTCGTTTTTTAACTTCCTGACGTTAGGAAGGAAATGAATAAATACAATTTATTTATGCGTGAAAGTGCTGGGGAAATTGCTACACAAAGCGCTTTTTCAAGTGCTTTGTAGTTTCCCTATACCTTCCATTGACTGGTGGCCATATAGCCATTGTCTATATGCAACTGAAACCCTCTCTAACGACTGGCTGAATTTGCTCAGCCTCTGCTTAATTGATTACTGCAGACTAGGTGTAACGTGTGTGTGTGCACTTCTTATTTGCTTACAAGCAGCCTGCAGGCTTTATATAAGCAGCAGAGTACTGTTTGGGAAGTGAGTATTTCCCTTTGTGTGTTTGGTAAGTCTCAGAGCAGTTGGGGACAGGCTCTTGGGGGTGGCAGCTCCAGGGCTTGGCTGCGCTCACATATGGTGTTGCATGCTGGTTCTGGGGCCCCGGGCAGTGAGAGTTCCGGGGGGCCCAGGCTGGCTTGTGCACTATTGTTTTTAATTTTATACCTTCCATTGAGGCAAATTGCCCCGAAAATGGTACAGTCAGCGCTTTGGTGAGTGGATTGGAATCAAACCGCTCAGATGTGAACACTCTCATAGGGAATCATTGCACAAGAGCTTTTTGGGCGATTATAAAAATCTCTGGCGCTTAAAAAAAAACCTGAAAGCACCCTTAGTGTGAGCAAAGTCCTTAGGCTCAACACACACCATACAATCTTGGTTGTTGAATCTTACCACTTTCATGTAGTATAGGAGCTTATCCAATCAATCATTCAAGGTATTTTCAATCTGTTGGTCCTTATACTACATAGATTTGGTAAATTTGTACAACCAAGATTGTATGGTGTGTGTTGAGCAGTTAGTCGGATGATTTTTGTACCGTCTCCGCAACCGTGTATGTGGCCAGTATACGTATGTTCAGCAGAGTGTATGTAAGTAATGCGCAGTGTATGTGAAGCAGAGAGCTTGTGTACATATAATTACCTCTCCTCATTCCAGGCAGCCATCTTCCCATCTCCTGTGCAGCTCTGTACTTGCTAGAGATCCAGGCTTCAGTGTCTTGTATCCGGGCAGCCATCTTCCCATCTCCCTTACTGTTCTGTACTCATTGCTGAATTGCTGACCTCTAGTGGCGAGTATAGAACTGCAAGTGAAACAGGAAGTGGCTGCTCGACACAAGAAGACACTGAACCCTGGATCTCTAGCAAGTGAAGAGCTGCCTGGGAGACAGAAGACTGCGGCCTGGAACGAGGCGAGGTAATTATAGATACAGTGTACTATGCATGGACTGTGTCCCGCAACCTGACTCGAACATAAGCCGACACGCCCACTTTTGGGACACTTTGGGTTCCAAAATTCAGAGTATATATGGTAATATGTTTCATCACTCTGCAAGTTATTTTGCTTCAATGAAGTGGAGACTCTTAGTTCCACCTACCATGTATGGCAGTAAATGCAGGAGCGGTAGGGGGTAAAACCGCTGCTGCTGTTCACATTCTTCCAGGACTTGTGTCTCCAGGCTCCACCGCGCGCTGTCCAGAAACAGGCCGAACACCAGAACGCCTTCTTCAGGAGGACACGAGGCCTGGGGATGGCAAAGAGGGCACAATGGAGATCAAAAAGGTAAAAGAGACCACACAAACCATACAATTTCAATTCAAGAATTACAATTACTTTTTCTGATTTGATTGTAACATTTGAAAAATCTGAAATGCAACACACACGCACCCACACACCACACACACGTTCAATTTTTGTTTTCTCCAATTATGAAAAAAAAATATTTCAAACTGACAAAATTGCTTTTGTTTATACATTAAGAAATGTATCATCTACCCTACACTATTTTCATAAAAATTGATCAGAACAAAATAAAACAAAAAATTCAATCAGATTTCTTGAGCAAATATTTTTTTTTCTGTGCAACCAATTATTAATTGCTGTAAAATTTTAACGTATAGTGTGTGGCCACCATACGTTTTGTTGGTAGCTATTCTTTTGGAAATGATTGTAAGGCCTGGAACCCACTGAAATCCGCAAACACAAAACACAACCGCTAGCGTTTTGTCTGAGCGGTTTGCAAGCGGATTCATGCGCGTTTTCGGTCGCGTTTTGCAACAGTGTATTTTTTTCCTCAGCGGTTGTGTAGCGTTTTGCGTTTTTATCCTGATTGGTCCTGTGAATTATTTTTACATTTGTTACAGTGTGCTGAACCGCAAAACGCTAGCAAAACCGCTCAGTTTAGGTTTTGCTGAGCGTTTCTGCTAGCGTTTCAATACTTTACATTGAAGCGCTAACGCTCCCAAAATGCTGCAGGTCCTGCGTTTGCGTTTCTGGGAAACGCAAACGCTCCTGTGGAAGTTGCCCCATCCATTAACATCAGCTGAGCGTTTTGGCAAACTGCTAGCGTATCGCAGCGCTGCCAAAATGCTCAAAAAAACACTCTTGTGGGTTCCAGCCCTAAAGCCTTGTATACACGCTAGAGCAGGGGTGTCAAACGCAAATACAAAGTGGGCTGAAATTGTACACTGGGACCTAGTCTCGGGCCAACCTCAATGTTTAGTGGCCACTTCCCACCCTTATAAAGTTTCCAGGTGTCTATTGGCCCTCTCCAACCCCTTTACAGTTTCCTGTTGTCTACAGGCCCCCACCCTCCCATATACAGGTCCCTGGTGTCTAGTAGTGGCCCCCCACCCTCCCCTATACATTACCCTGGTGTTTAGTGCTCCCCCCCCCCCCCCCCCCCATATGCCTTCCCTGGTGTTCTAGGGCTTCACCTCCAATATTGTTTCCCTGGTGGTCTAGAGTGAGCCAAAGTGGGGAAACCACTCGAGGGCCAAATTGAATGCCCCGGAGGGCCAGGTTTGGCCCGCGGTCCGGAGTTCGATATGTATGCGCTAGAGCAGGCTTTCTCAACCAGGGTTCCTTGAGTACTCTGCAGGGGTTCCTTGGCACTTTCCCCCATCGTGGGGGAAGTATAATAGAGCACATTATAATAGGTAGTACTGTAACAAGAAGCACTAAATTGGGGCATCAGGAGACAATAGAATGAGTGACAGTGTAATGGGGGTAGTGAAATAAACAGCCACACATACTTATAAAGACCACGCCTCCTGCAAAATAAATGCAGGGGTTCCTTGAGATCAAAAAATTGTTTGCAGGGGTTCCTTGAGATCCAAAAGTTATTTGCAGGGTTCCTCCATGGTAGAAAGGTTGAGAAAGGCTGCGCTAGAGTGAATCCAGCAGAGGTCGACGGGAAATAAAATCACAAGCAGCTAGAATATTACTCCCTCTGATGCATCACTTGCTACATCTGTAGTATGGAATACCGTTTTGGGCACCACATTAACATACTAGAACGGTACAAAGACGGGCAACTAAATTAATCGGGGATGGAAGGTCTCACCGAGAAAGGTTGAACAAATTGTGGTTGTTTTGCTTGGAGAAAAGACAGTTAACCAGAGAGCGTTTTACGGGTTGTTTTGTTTTAAAGAAAACCACTTCCATTGGCTTGCATTAAAGCGGAATATAACCCTGCATTTCAACGTTGCTCTAAAACATTATTTACAGCATATTATGCAGCCAGCATTTTTTTTTAAACTAGACCAGCATTGGAAGGGTTACACACAGAGCTTTAAAGTTCCTGGAGAGAACTGCTCCCTGCAGCCGAAGTTTAGATAGATACATTTAAGCAAAACAAAATGTAACAATTGTAAAATGTCTCACTCTCTCTGACTGCAGGAGCTGGAGGACAGCCAAAGAGTGTGTAACATTCCTCACTTGCTACATTTTGTTTACTTAAATGTATCTATCTAAACTTCGGATGCGTCTGCATTTCTATCCATGGAACTTTTAAAGCTCTGTGTGTATCCCTTCCAATGCTGGTCTAGTAAAAAAAAAAAAAAAAAAATGCTGGTTGCATATATGCTGTAAATAATGTTTTAGAGCAAAGTTGAAATGCAGGGTTATATTCCGCTTTATCCACTTCACCACTGAGGGGTTTTACCCCCTGACCACCAGAGCAATTTTCACCTTTCAGCGCTCCTTCCATTCATTCGTCTATAATTTTATCATTACTTATCGCAATGAAATGAACTATATCTTGTTTTTTTCGCCACCAATTAGGCTTTCTTTAGGTGGGACATTATGCCAAGAATAATTTTATTCTAAATGTGTTTTAATGGGAAAATAGGAAAAAATGTGGGAAAAAATTTATTATTTTTCAGTTTTCGGCCTTTATAGTTTTTAAATAATGCATGCTACTGTAATTAAAACCCATTAAATGTATATGCCTATTTATCCCGGTTATAAAACCGTTTAAATTATGTCCCTATCACAATGTTTGCCGCCAATATTTTAGTTGGAAATAAAGGTGCATTTTTTTCAGTTTTGCGTCCATCCCTAATTACAAGCCCATAGTTTATAAAGTAACAGTGTTATACCCTCTTGACATAAATATTTAAAAAGTTCAGTCCCTAAGGTAACTATTTATGTATTTTTTTTAAATTGTAAATTTTTTTTTTTTTTTTTTAATTACAAAAAAAAAAATTGGGGAGTGTGGGAGGTAAGGAGTTAATTTTTTGTGTAAAACAAGTTTATTTGTGTGTAAAAAATGGTTAGGGTGTAGTTTTACTATTTGGCCACAAGATGGCAACAGTAACTTTTTGTTTCATGCGACCTGCAAGCATCCTTCCGGACGCTTGCAGGAAGTAGAAAGAGGCTGGGACTTTGTTATTTTTTCACAATGATCGCGCTGCTCAGCCGAGCGGCAGCCGATCATTGCAGGGCTTAGATCAACGAACGGGAATGGATTTTCCCGTTCGTTGATCTCTGGGCGAGCGGGCGGCGGTGTGTTTACTAGCGGCGGGCGGCGTGTTTACGAGCGGGAGCGCGGACAGCGGCGGGAGTGCGCAAAGTACGGATTTCTCCGTCCCTGGGGGTGAAAGGATGGAAAAAGGGGCGGAGAAATCCGTATGCGCGGGGGTAAAGTGGTTAAAATCGAGGCAAAATTGCAAGGATTGCAATTTTTTCTAAATGCAGGAAGGAGGAGAAAAGCGCCGGCACTGCTGTCATTCACTTTATTCATCAATCCATCATAGTAAACATATAAAACATGCATATGTAGCAAAAGTGGCACATACCCAGAGTGGCTCACCCTCTATACCCACTGTACCTCATCCACGTCCACTCTGGGTATGTGCCACTTTTGATGCATATGCATGTTTTATATGTTCACTATGATGGATTGATGAATAAAGTGAATGACAGCAGTGCCGGCGCTTTTCTCCTCCTTCCTGCATTTAGACTTATCTCATGGCTGAGCACGCTGAAGATTCACATCATTCATACCCGGCTGTGTGACAGTGCCGCCCCCTCCCCTCTCTCCTTCTCCTCACAAGAGGACAATGACTACAGTGCCAACGTTTCTGTGCACTTTTGCTTTATGACACCTTGCAATTTTTTCTAAATCGCCCATTGATTACCATGGACTGGCTGATGCATTATTTTTTTCAATCAGCAAAAGCTGACAGCAATGCGTATGTGCGAAATATGATCGGAGTACGGGACTGCTAAGAAAGCCACAGGTAGGTTTAGTTCTATAAATACATGATTATCTCAGCATGCTATATTAGGCAGAGTTCAAACTGACTGTTTTTCATATGCATTTTTATGTGTTAGAATTCACATTCGTATGCAAATTTTCACACGGATTTTTTCAGCCAATGAAAGTCAATGGGAACTTGCAAGTAATATGTTATTTCTTACTTTGTACAGCGCCACGGAATATGTTGGCGCTTTATAAATCAATAATAATAATTTATGCTGCAAGAAGTTTTTTTCTCGCAGCGTGAAAATGCAAATTTCCGCAGAAGTGCGATTCATTGACATTCATTAGACGTGAACGTGTTTTTGCACATTTACAAAACGCAAGCCGATTTTAATAAATGTGACCTCCCCCCACCTTACACTTCGAAATCTCTATATAAATGAACACTACTTACAGCAAACGCTGTGTCGCCAATGTTGGGATTTGGGGTCTCATCCACAGCTGGGCTCTGGACATGCTGCACCTTGTGTAGGAAGGTGAGAGAGTCCACAGATACTCTTTTCTGTCGGGCGTAATTCTGCAGTACCGCAGTCAGGAACCCTAAAAATAATGACAAGTGAGATACACTGGCGCACCCATACGTTTTGCAAACAACAGGGTTGGTAAGATCTGTCTATGGGTAGATAAGCCACCATGATGTCACAGAATTGCGTCATCAGATCATATAGTGGATTGCTGGAAGCTGAATTACTGATCTCGTCACTTAATCTTCATTTGCATAATGCCATCCAGGAAGTGGTACTGTGTGTTCAATAAACAAAGATTTCCGTGCGCAGCTCCTCATACACAACACAATCTTATCAAATGCTGCCGATCCAAATTGACAATGTCAATTCACAAATCTCAAATAAAAAAAGTCTATAGTGATCAGCGCAATATGAATTCCCAATCTGTTCACAGTAACTTGCAATCTTCTTAATCCACCACCACACCGCTTGTGAGATCACTCACCAGCTCCTTAGATCATAATAAATGATCATATGCGTACAGTCAGTAAATCACCAGCCCGTCTTGCTTTAAAAACACAAACTGTTACACTCACGTGTCACATATGTATGTCTATGACAGGCATACAAGTAAGTGCAGGGTTGTTTAACCACCCTGGCGTTCTGATTAAATCGCCAGGGTGGCTGCGGGAGGGTTTTTTTTTAAATTAAAAAAAAACTATTTCATGCAGCCAACTGAAAGTTGGCTGCATGAAAGCCCACTAGAGGGCGCTCCGGAGGCGATCTTCCGATCGCCTCCGGCGGCAAGGAATAACACGGAAGGCCGCAATGAGCGGCCCTCCGTGTTTCGCTTCCCTCGTCGCCATGGCGACGAGCGGAGTGACGTCATGGACGTCAGCCGACGTCCTGACGTCAGCCGCCTCCGATCCAGCCCTTAGCGCTGGCCGGAACTGTTTGTTCCGGCTACGCTGGGCTCGGGCGGCTGGGGGGACCCTCTTTCGCCGCTGCACGCGGCGGATCGCCGCGCTGCAGCGGCGATCAGGCAGCACACGCGGCTGGCAAAGTGCCGGCTGCGTGTGCTGCTTTTTATTTGGTGGAAATCGGCCCAGCAGGGCCTGAGCGGCAGCCTCTGGCGGTGTTGGACGAGCTGAGCTCGTCCAGACCGCTCAGCAGGTTAAGATAGTGGGCAGCGTCCGGCCGTTCACTCCACGCAATACCGCCGTCCGACTGGCATCCGCGCACTTCCGCAATCCCTCACGCGTCCTGTAGCTCCTCCCCAACCGGTTTCGTCCACGTGACTTTCAAGGACCCCTTGAGAAAGTCACGGCCGGACGCTGCCCGCTATCTTAAACAACCCTGCGCTTACTTGTATGCCTGTCATAGACATACATATGTGACACGTGAGTGTAACAGATTGTGTTTTTAAAGCAATACATTTTAAACTGAACTGGATTACGCTATGTGGAGCGTGTTTATGTTTTTACTTATGAGGACTTGAGGAGACGGCTGCGAAGAGCCCACTTGTGACCAGACGGGCTGGTGATTTACTGACTACGCATATGATCATTTATTATGATCTAAGGAGCTGGTGAGTGATCTCACAAGCGGTGTGGTGGTGGATTAAGAAGATTGCAAGTTACTGTGAACAGATTAGGTATTCATATGGTACTGTGTGTTCAGTCAACAGGCAGACCCTGAATGTGCTGCAGGCTGGGAATAAGGCCCAGTAGTCAGATTGCTATATTCTATCACAACCAGGGCTCAATGTATCTCTTAGTTTTGTGAACCTTATTATGTGCCAATTTTTATGTTAATTATATTATATTAATTTCTGTATCTGTTTACACAGTCTGCTGACTATAGAGATTGGTGCTCTGCAGAAAATATTTACAAAAAAACCCCACTCAGATCACATGCAGAAGAACTGCCACGAAAGTGTGCTGAATGTGTTTCCATTATGAGAAATCACATAACATGCCACTTTGTTACCTTGTGGGAAGAAGAAAGCTGGAAGCCAGTAATATGAGGGTTCTCCTCGGAGGCGGGTCTCAGTCTCCTCGGGGGTGGTCACAGTTTGGGATGACGTAGGCCTGGAATGCTTGATAGGCTTTTTCAGTCCCAGCTGTTGACCGAACCTGAGTATAACACAGTACAGAGTACATTTATTTATGAAGAATACAGGCCACTAGCTATGAGACTTATGAGCCATCCTCTCTGGTCTCTCACCTCTCGTGTACACATCTAATCACATGACTGGACCATGAAGAGAAAAAGCCAACTCTCTGAACCAGATCGTCTACCCAGGACCCGAGCAGTTTGCAGGATTCATAGGAATATCGCTGAAAAACCGAATCAATGCAAAAAAGGCACTCTGGTATTATTTCCAATGTAAACCAACACACTCTGTGCATAGCCTCTGAAGAAGCACTTCTCTTATGAATCAGTTGTGAGTAATGTGTCACCCCTTCCATGCACTTTTGTATCTTTGACCCAGCTTCAAAATATAAGGACTTTTAAAGTTAGTGGGAAGCCAAAAAACAACCCTAAAAAGTTACTTACCTAAGGAGAGGAAAGGCTCTAAAGTTCCTATAGAGTCTTCCTGTTCTCCATCATGACTGCTACCTTATCCCTTCTGCTCTGACAGCCTAAGCAGCAGAACTTTGTTAAAGCGGGAGTTATCACATACTTAAGGAGCAATGGCCCTTTAGTAGTCAGTGCCAAACAGTTGCATGCTGGGGGTTCTTTTTATCTATAATATATTCCATTTATTTCCCTGCCTAGCTGCTTATCTGAAACACGATACCCTGCTCACTTGTGTTTACAAGCAAGGCTGAGGTCACTCAGCGATTGGAGGAGAAAAGAGAAAAAAAGTAAAGGGCAGAAATGACATCAGGATTTAGCCTAAACTGGGCAAAATACATGGCCTCACCAGGAACAGAATTCACTTCATTTACTATATAACATTCACTGAAATCAAAATGTGGACAGTACAATGCATGTGTTATGTAAGTAGATCAAGTATTTATCTACTTATGTATGTGTTTTTTTTCCTCTGGCATAGTATGGCTGATCCTACTGCTTTAAGCAGCAAGGTGTGGCTTTACCTCCCAGGAGCCTATAGGCACAGTTGTCCTGGCACCTTAGACTTCGCCCTCCATGATCCTACAAACCCCACCAGACTGCACCGCAAGTGTGCTGGCCGGCCCAGCTGTCACTTTTCCCTTACGCCTCATAGGCAGCTACAGGTGCCCCTTAGTATTAGGTAGCCAGAAATACCCTCAGTATTATGTAGCCAGAGGGGCCCCCAAGTATTAGGTAGTTAGAGGAACCTCAGTCTTAAGTAGCTAGAGGTGCCCCTGACTGGAGAGAGATCTGGTCACTGGAATGCTAAGAACCAGGTGAGTAACCTCTTATTTACACTCTCATCAGGACTCTGCATATGGAAGGAGGGGAGTGAGCTGCCTTTCCATCAGAAGGCGCCTGTAGGCATGTGCCTTATGGTAAATCCAACACTGAAAGTAGCTATTTTGTCTGTTAACACCGATGAACTGGAGGCCACTTACCTGCCACAGCTCAGGCACTTTGAGGTTGGCCAGGGAGTTATATACTTCCTCCAGGCTTTTATTCAGTATAATCTCCCCCCGGACAGCTTGCTGTAGCGCTCGCAGTGAGCTGTGGATGACGGACAAGAGATGGTTAAACCGATCAATCTCCTGCTGCAGGACAGTCAGCAACGCAGAGTTCACCAGAGGGTCGTAACCTGCCGATACAAGGACACACATGTTATTGCACACAAGCTTATTCATGCAATTATGTAATCAGCCAATCATGTGGCAGCAATGCTAATGCATACAATTGTGCAGATACAGGTTGGGAGGGGTTAATGTCCACATGAAGCAACAGAATGGGGAAACGTTCTTTCATTGGGTTTGACTGTGGCGTGAATACTGGTGATAGGATAGTCTGAGTATCTCTTCCTGCTGATCTCCAGGGATTCTCACACACAACAGTCTGTAGAGTTTACTCAGGACTTGTGCAAAAACACACCCAGTGAGTGGGGGTTCAGCAGATAAAAACTCCTAGTTGACGAAAGAGGTGGATACTGAATAGTCAGACTGATTCCAGCTGACAGAAAGGCTGTGGTAACTCAGATAATCACTCTTTACAGCTGTGGTGAACAGAAACGCATCTCAGAATGCACAACACATTGAACCTTCCACTCCTGTCAATCGAGAACAGAACGCTGGGGCTACAGGGGGGAGGAGACCGCCAGAATGGGCAGCTGAAGGCTAGAATGACATAGGCTGGCCTGGTGAATCTGGACTTCTGATTGTGTGATGTCAGCATGAAGCAGATTCTAAAAACGGACTGTTCTCTTGCAACCCAGTATATCTCTCACACCAACAGGTACCGTGGTAATAGGATAATTATTGAGCTGTCACTGGTATTAATGTTGACAGTAGAGAGAGATGGCCGAACATCCTAAACCTGGCCGCATCTGAATGATTACCAGCTTTGGTGTGCAGAGCCTCTTATAGGCAGACTGCACCCATTGCATCCAAAACAGATGATACAACTATGCACTAATGACCCTAACTTCTAATTAAACCGGAAAATGACATGCAAGCATAAGTATAACCTGGGTTACCGCGCTGCGGTAATGAAAAGATATATTTGGCCCCGCCTCCTTTCCTCCGAGGAAAAAACGCCAAGCTATTTACTGCAGTTTTTTTCCCTGAGAAGAGAGGGGAGGCGCGGCCAAGCGGCAGAAGTGTAGTGATGCGGGGTCTTCGGGATGGCTTGGTGGGACGAGACTCCGGAGGTAAATATATATTTTCATTACTGCAGCGCTGCAGGATTTTTTCTTTTAGGATGGAGGTCCTCTTTAACATCATTGGCAGTAATCCCGAGCTAGGGTCGGGGCGGTTTTACACACCTCCCGGGGGATCCCGACGTTGGCAGCCATTCTTCTTCTGCTCATCCGAGGATCTGCTTCCTCCTGGTGAGATTGCCGGCTGTCGTCATGACGACAGCCGGCAATCTCACTTTAGAGTTGCAGTGCCACCCGGAGGATGGAGGCATAACTGCAGCACTGGAGCCAGGGAGGTGAGTGATTGCAGAACTGCTGCAGATCTCCCTGGAAGCATGATTTCTTCCAGGTTTTAGGGTCTGAAAGGGTGCAAAAAAGTTGCACTGCTTTTAGACCCTAAAATCTGGAAAGAATCATAGCGCCAAGGGGGTTAAAGGACAACTGAAGCGAGAGGGGTAAGGAAGATGCCATATTTATTTTCTTTTAAGCAATGCCAGTTACCTGGCAGTCCTGCTGAGCCTCTGCCTGCAATACTTTTAGCCATTGACCCTGAACAAGCCTGCAACAGATCAGGAGTTTGACATTGTCAGATCTGACAAGATTAGCTGCATGCTTGTTTCTGGTGTTATTTAGACACTACTGTAGCCAAATAGATCAGCAGGACTGCCAGGCAACTGGTACTGTTTAAAAGGGAAATAAATATGGCTCCATATTCTTCTCACTTCAGTTGTCCTTTAAAAGTAAATGATGAGGCTGATCAGAATGTGTGTGCGCAGCAGGCTGCAGAACGCAGAGTAAGTGAGATTATGCTTCAGTTTACACAGCTTCCTCTGCTGCAGGAAGTCACAGCCTGTCCTAGTGATGATGACTACAAGAGACAGGTTTATGTGCTTTGTAACAGTAGGCTGCTATGATGCTGACAGGCCAGAAGATGGCAGTACTGTTACATGTTTTAGCATGTTGCCACATTACAGGATTACTGGGCTGCACTTTCTGATTTTTAAAGGGAACCTGGCGTGTGAGGGATATGGAAGCTGTCCTGCTGAATCTCTGCCTCTGGCCTTATATACACATTAGATAAAAGTCATTTTTAAATGGCCAAGGAAAAAATGTAGTTAAACAATGATCGCTATCAGGTGTTCTGCCCAATCCAACTGGTGGATCAATTCAAACGACTATTGGGCAGATATCCTGCAGTTGGCTGTTGCGTACAAGTCGTTAAAACGTCATTGTTTCAGACCGTGGGTGCATGTCGTGTGAAATGTCCCTTCTGCATGCGCACACAGTTTTAAAACAACATTATTGTTTGGAATATTGGTGTGTGTGAACAATGCCATTTAAAGCAAATTCGAAATGAAAATAAACGTATGAGATAATCAATTGTATGTGTAGCACTGATAATAAATAGAACATTAGTAGCAAAGAAAAGAGTCTTATTGTTTTCCAGTACAGGAAAAAAAACTTCCGTTGTTATCTATGCAAAAGAGCTTCTCTGAGCTATTCACTTTAGTTGCATACACACCTAACAACTGATGTCGCCCGTTGGGGGATCAGGACCCGATCCAATTGGGCGACATCGCTGGGCTGGCCTTTTACTATGCGGGAGGGGCGGAGGGACGACAGAACGGCATGTGTGTGACCTCACGCGGCCGGCGGGGGAGCAGCGTCTTCAAAGAAATTGGCCGCTGCTTGGCCAAGTTGATCCGCCGGGCAGATCGCTTGTCGAGCGGTCATCTCTGGTCGAGGGCCTCAGTACACACGCCTATTGGCTGAGGCGGTCATTAACGGCCGCATCGGCTGACTTTAGTCAGGCATGTGTACGAGGCTGAACCTCTTGAAGACCGCAGTGCTAAACCCCCCCTAGTGTCCAGGCCATTTTCAGTAAAATGGGCCACTGCAGCTTTAAGGCCTCGCTGCAGGGCCGCACAACACAGCACACACGTGATTCCCCCCCCCCCTTTTCTACCCACCAACAGAGCTCTCTGTTGGTGGGGTCTGATCGCTCCCCCATGTTTATTTTTTTTTAATAAATATTATTGTTACTTTTTTTGTGAAAAAACAAAACAAAACCTGTTTCTTTAAAAATCCTCCCTCCCCACAGCCAGCCAATCCTGGCGATCGGCTGTCATAGGCTTCTTCCTATGAGAGCCAATCGCTCTCTTGTCCCCCAGGGGGACAGCCGTGTCACACGGCTGTCCCCAGTACAGCGCTGCTGCCGATCACAGCGCTGTACATGGAAATAGATGGCAATAGCCGCTCGGAGACTGAAGGCGGGGCGGAGCTCGCCCCCCAAGCAGGAGATGCGCGATCTCCTGCAAAACAGAGCCCCAGGACTTTACGCCAATCGGCGTTAGTCGGTTCTGGAGCTGCCGCCGCTGCCACGCCCGTCGGCGTGACGCGGTCGGCAAGAGGTTAACTTGGTAGAACTTCAGTCCTGTTTTCTGAAGAGCGTAACCCCCAAAAACCAGTGAGAGACGGCTTGAGATAAGGTTTTGCTGCAGGATCGTTTAAAGGGTTATTGGCTCTGCTTTGTTTTACAGTTTAAAATACAGAGTGTGGATTCTAAATTGCAGCTGTGAACGTCTGATGCAATCCTCTATAATAAAACCCAAGTGTCTCTGCGTCCCACGTCCCTGCGAGTGTGTGTTTTGTAGCACTGCGCATGTGCAAGGAGGGACGCAGAGACACTGAAGGGGAGGAAGGGGCGGCCGTGTGTGCGAGTGCGCGCCAATCGTGCATGGCAGGTGCGCGTGCGCCACAGACGAGCGCAGCGGACGGGCGCATGCGCATGAGACAGACCTAGCCTGTTTTTAAACGGGCTAAGGTCACTAGTGTTATAAATAAAGCTATATGACTGAAAATAAAAATATAAGACTTTTCTTTGCTACTAATGTTTTATTCATTATCTGTACTGCATATGCAATTCATTATCTCACAAGTTTATTTGTTATTTCCTTTTGCTGGGTAATGTCTTTTGAGTGATATCGCTCGTTTATGCGTGCCGACTTTCATCTAGCGTATGTACAGACCTTAAGGGCTGGGTCAGAGCCCGCCACGGCAGCCCGGCGTCTCGTTTCATATGCTTTTCTGCAAGCACGCAGAAAAGCATTTGTCAGCCTTTGGCGGGGCGTCCCAGCATGCTGCGTTTTTGATCCCCACAGGGAGACACGGAAGCGTGGCGACAAATGATTCTGGAAGATCGGCTGAGCACCAGGCAGACAACGGCAAAAATCAAGATCAAAACGCGGTGTTAGCGCAAACAATGGTTAACGGTGGTAAGTAATTGTACTGGAAACATAAGCATCTCACTGACCATCATTAGTTACAATTATACACTATAAAATGGGACAGAAGCATCTCTTACCTCTGGTAGATTTCACAAGTGTTTCCCAGGCTGGGTCAGTGAATAGGCTGCTGAGAGTTGCTGTGTCGTCCGTTATGGCCACCGACTTGTCCTGCTCCGTCCTCCCCTCCACCCTCACCGGCAGCTTAGTGAGGATAGAGGCGGCCATGCCTAGAATCATCTCATCATGGCTCCCGTCTCCTCTGCAGGGGAGAGAGCACATTGACATTCAGCAGAATATAACTTCGGGAAAAAAAATATTTTACCAGATTTTACAAACTGGACGCATAAAAACATCCTGTTTGCCCCTCTAAGCAGAAAAACAGGACAGCCTATGAGAGCCGATCACTCTTGAGCCTCTTTTGCCATAGATCGGAGCGATGGAGCACTGTACAATGTAAATAGACGGCGGTTACGATTGCCTGATGACGGAGATGCGTGCGATCTCCAGCAAACCCCCGCCCCAGGACTTGACGCCTTTCGGGTGTTACGCTCTCCTGGGGATTCCACCCTCCCCAAGCCGATCGCTGTTAGCCAGTCAGGAGTGGGTTAAAATGCATAGAATGTAAAGTAACTAAAGAAAACAAATATTAATTCCAAAAGGCTTAACTTGTGGCAAAAAAACAAAACAAGCTATAGATAATTTAGGTGTTATAAGCAGTTATAAATAGAATGGGAGGAGCTCTGAAAGGCCAGTGCTCGCACGTGCACAGTACACATCCGCTCGTCTTCAGAAGTACTCAGGGACATACAGTAAGTACTTTTGAAGGCTGCCTGAAGAGGGCTAAAGACGTACTCGACCAAGCTGGTCTAAGAAGTTCACTGGGACACAGAGGTGGATCCAGTGTCTTCCCTCTCCATAGGTGAGTATCTAACTCATGATTTTAGCTGGCTCCACTATTACTTTAACCCCCTTTACAAATAAAACTGTGCCGTTCTTTTATAATTGTTACAGAAAAAAAAAAAATAAAGCGTTTTGAAACAAATTCATCAGCCACCTTTGTGTCTTTATTTTGGCCTCTGAGGTGATTGTTTTTAAATATGGCTGTGTTTTAATAAAACTAATAAAAACTGGATCATGTGACCCAAATTGAAAATGGAAAAAAAAATATTCAACTTTATTAAGCTGAAATGTATCCAAACCAGCACAAAAAAAACTAGAGCAAAAATAGCAAGAGAGGAGGAGTTGCCCAAAAGTTGTAGTACATGAAAAATTCTGTAGCCGTCTCCATATCAGTGAGGCTCACCATACTAGATGGCTTTTTTCATTTGGCACTGTTATTGGCCTGATGAAGCGGGATTAGCCCCGAGAAACCCGTTGCCTGTGCTGCGTTTACAAAGAGATTTCGTCATTGAGGTAAGCCGCCTCATCCTTTTCATTTTAATCGCCTTTTAATAGTTTTTACAACACCAGGGCACCTCTTTCCCATTGTATGTTATTAAGCTGAAATTTATCCAAAACAGCACAAGAAAAACTAGAGGAAAACTAGCAAGAGAGGCGGAGTTTCCCAAAAGTCGTATTACTGTATATTTTGGCGTATAAGACTACATTTTAACCCTTGAAAATCTTCTGAAAAGTCAGGGGTCGTCTTATACACCAGGTGTCATTGATGCCGGGTGATACGCCCTATCCTGTTAATGCCTCTCAGATCTCGCTGCTGAGGATTATAGTGAAGCGGTGCAGGTGCACATGTGTGAGATCTGAGAGGCAGAGAAGGAGGTAAATAAGATGCAAGGGTGGGCCAGAAGGGTGAAAGAGGCGTGTTTTATGGGCACAACACGTTCTATTCTTCCATACCGCTCTGATAGACAGGGAGACAAGGAGA